>NC_135311.1:89538054-89839854 GCF_048772815.1 Callospermophilus lateralis | reverse complement strand
AAAAAAAAATCCTTTTTGAGAATAAGGGGCAGCTAGATAGGAATGAGAGAGTCTTATTTGGGGCCCAGGAGGTGTTCCAGTTTTTTTAAGAACATGAATTAAGTCAACAATGAATAATGGAACAGCAAAGGAGGAAGAATTCCTGAATGCCTGCTCTGATTTTTTTTTTAATTTCTATTCCTTGTCTTTCTAATGTACCTTCTTTTTATAGTACAGATGTTTTTGAAAACATGTAACATGAACTCACAAATTAAGAATTGAGTATTGGAAGCTATAATAAAGGTATCACGTTGGCATAAATCTTTACAGATTATGCATGTTTGTCAGATTAATAGTTCTGTGAGGCTTCATTTCTTCTTTAACTCACATTAATTAAGGACCAACTATCCATTAAGAACTGTGTTAGTGGGCTGGGGATGTGGCTCAAGTGGTAGCGCGCTCGCCTGTGCGGGGCGCTGGGTTCGATCCTCAGCACCACATAAAATAAAATAAAGATGTTGTGTCCACCGAATACTAAAAAATAGATATTAAAAAATTCTCTCTCTCTCTCTCTCTCTAAAAAAAAAAAAAAGAACTGTGCTAGAGGGCTGGGGTTGTAGCTCAGTGGTAGAGCGCTTGCCTAGCATGTGTGAGGCACTGGGTTCGATTCTCAGCACCACATATAAATAAATAAATAATAAAGTTCCATTGATAACTAAAAAAAATATTAAAGTAGAAAAAAAATAACTGTGCCAGGTTTGAGTAATGCAGATAAAGTATCAACAGTTCAAGTTGTTAGTACTTTAAAACCTTTCCTATTACCCCTAGCCCTACTAATGTGGCTGTGCACGAATATTTACACAAAGACAAAACCCTTTCATGCTGATCTATGACCATTGTCAGCCTTTATAATGATAGGAAGTCAGAGGGGAGGAGGGATGCCAGAGACTACAAGGACAAAGCAGATAAACCCATAAGAAAGAGGGAAATGAAGTACAAATTTTAATTTTAATGCCAAAATCTTCATTGATTCACTTAATTGTTTCTAGGCAGAATCTGCTTTCAGACTTACAACAATTAAAATGTCAATGTCAATTACTTCAGTTTTCTTTTTGGTACATAAGAGAAACTCAAGTGTTGCTTGGACTGAGTGCTTAAGGTACACAAACTGTCCTACATTCTGTGTACGAATCTCATGCACAGATCACACCAGATTTTCTTACTTTCAAATTCTCTGTGTCCCATCTTCATAGTTATTAAGTTGATTTTTTACTTGCCATACTGTTTGCCTTGCTCCATGCTACCTTAAACCAAACTTTGGAATTAAGGGAAAAACAAAAAAACAATATATGTCTTTGGCTATTACACTAATATGTTGAGAAAAAAAGCCTCGCTTAGTATATTCTTTTAGAAATGGGTTCTCTCAAGATTATTTGACCAGTGACAGTTAAGATAGTGACTGCAATAAGAGATACCATTTTACAGGATTTTAATTGATTTTCTTAAAAAGAATAATAACTCTGGGTATTTATTTTTAGTAATAGCTCCAATTTCTGAGTCCTTTCCACCTAGTATCAAATAAAAGACCTATTAGAAATAGTTCTCAAAATACATCTCAATATATTTCTATCTACAAACATTGCAATCTTTTCCTTCCCACCATTTTCTTAACTGTTCGATTTGTAAGCAGCAGAATATTTAAAGTTCAGAGAGCCCCTGTAAGTCTTTCTTCTGGGATACATCCAAGTCAGAGTGTGAAACGATATAGCTGCATCAATTATTAACACCACTTTAGTCCTCGGTTTGAAACTGCAGCGTGGAGCAGACTGTTCCACTGTGTAAGCCACACCAGGGGAGCATGTTAACTCCCTTGGACGCTGCTCCTAATTCTTTCAGCACTTAGCACAGTGCCTCTGAGCACAATTAGCTCTGTTATACATGTTTTATTTGCTGGGTTCAGGTCATTTGGATGCTATTTGATACTCTAAATCATTAATAGGTGAAGTGGGGTTCATAGTCAGCTCAATCCAACAGGCATTTATGGAGCACCTACTATGTAAGATGATCATGTCACTCCTGTGCTTAAAAATCTTTTACTTATTCCCCCTAGTTTTTAGGATAAAATCCAAGCTTCCTACTACAGATATGAGGCCCTACCTAATTCATCATTAATGGCAAATAAGTTGATGTGAAGTTTCCCACTCTACCCTTGTGCTCCCACAATAAATGGAAACTAATGGATGCCATCTTTACACTTATTGAGGCTGGACATGGCTTCAGAATCCTCAATACAATGCTTCAGACCAGAGTGAGATCCATTTTCCATTTCTGCCTGCCTCTCTCTAGCCTCCAGAATGTCACTTGCTCCAGTTGCATAGAACAACATGTAGTTCCCTAGGCAAGACTTATATGTATGCACCTTTGCATATGTACCCTCTTTATAGAGTAATCTCTCTCCTCGTCCATGTTTAGCTTACTCTTAGATACCCTGCACAATTTGCATCAAAGTTCATCTCCACAGGCTGATTTGAATGTCTTTCTTCTGTGCTCTGGAAGAAACTGGCATGTTGGTCTTTTATCACATTTGGCCATGATTGTTAATTGCTCATTCTTCTCCCTTATTCCTTGAGAACAGAGGTAGTATCTTCTTCTACTTTGTATCTCAGGCAGCAAGCACAGAGTCTGGCATATAGTAGGCATTTAATAAATGTCTGGGAATAAATGTTCTAGTCACTGTAGCAGGTTCTGGGAACATAAGAAAGAACAATGTCCCAAACCAAGTAACATTTATTCAACACTTCCTGTATGCCAGGCACTATTGTTCTATGTACTTTACATGGCTATAACTTATTTAAACTTTACAGAACCAACCCTTCAAAGTAGAATCTGTGATTATTCTCTTTTGGTTAAGTAAGGAGATTAAGAAACAGAGAGGTCAAGTTACTTCTCCAGGGTCACATCAGCCAGATAATCTTGTTCCAAAATTCCTAACCAATTATACTCCACCTCCTGGACTTTGCATGAACCCTGTCACCAAGGAGTTCAAAACCTGACAGAAGGAGAAAGGCAGGTAAGAGATTAACACCACAGAGCATGGAAGGTCTATAGTAGACACACACGTGCACCATAAAGGGGTAGAGGGCATGAATGTGGTGAGAGGTGGAGGCACCATGTTCAGGGAAACTGTAGCTGAAGAAGTGGCATTCAAATTAGGTTTGAAGGAAAGGGGCTTTGGAAGTGAAGTGAAGGGAAAGATATGCCAGTCAGAGAGAAAAGGGCAAGAAACACACAGACGAGTAAGGCAACATCAAGTTTGGGCACCAGAACTGGCTATCTAGTTTTGCAAGGTCCAGTGCAAAATGGAGATGTTGGATACTTTGTGCACAGATTATTAAAAATTTCACAATAGTGTTAGCAAAGCAGTGAATCAACACGGAGCCCTTCTAAGCTCAGGCTCTTGTGCAACAGCACAGGTGTCACACCCATAAAGCCAGACCTGATAGGCACCATAAATGCTTCAACATCGCTGGAACAAGAAGTACCTGGGGAAGAAAGACTTTACGAGGCAGGAAATGACACTGGTGAGATCGGCAGAGTCCAAACCAAGCTAAATAGCCTGGACTTTGTCCCATAGCTAACAAGAAGCCTGAGAAGGGTTCTCAGCAATGATGTAACCTGATGGGATTAGTTTGCAAGAAGAAACTTCTGGCAGTGCTACTGGGAGTAGACTGGAGGGTAAGAGAGAAAAACAGGGGAAGAGCATAGCAGCAGAGGCGACTGCCTGGCCCAGAGACGCTAAGACTTGAACTTGACCTTTTCATCAGGGAAGAAAGGTAGATTTGCGAAATGAGTAGGAGGTGTGACTTGCCAAGTTAACACCCAAGGTACATGAGGAGTCCATGAGGAAAGAGGCATGGACTAAAGGTTCCATCGGGCTGTGAAGTTCAAGGGAAATCATCACCATTTTACTTAAGCCTGTCAGATGAGTTTAAAGCAGTGCTTGATATAATTAATTATTTAGCATCAGTTGCATCATTTTTATCAGAGACATACCCATCCTGGAGAAGGTTAAAACACAAAATGCAAGAAATGAAACTGTTGCATAGATTTCCATTTCTGTAACTCCCACAAGCAAAGAAGCACATGAAGAGTCTATTTATTTATTCTTGATCTCCTTCCAAAAACCCATGGCTCTTTGGGTCACTTGAGTTTTTCCCATGAAAAAGAAAGAAAAGATCCCTACACCCTTCGGATGAGATTTCTCAATTACCAAGTTGTTCCCAGGAAGCTTCTAGAGTTCTTTTTGGTTTACTAGCCTTTGGAAGTTCAAGGTAAATATGGCAGTTATCCATTTTATTTACATGGAAACAGTAAATGTCTAGATCCAGGGAGACTGACAATGGTTCACACAGCTAACCCTCAGATGGTGTATTCTTTTCTGTTTAGTTTTCCAAAGGTCAATCTATTTGTGGACACTCTGACTCACGCTAACTTTCCTTTCACCTCTTTGTTAATAAAATTTAAGGAACTACCCAGGTGTGGTGGCACATGCCTATAATCTCAGGTGTTATAGAGGCTGATACAGGAGGAGCTCAACTTCAAACCTGAACCCTGTCTCAAAATAAAAAATAAGGGCTGGGGATGTGGTTCAAGCGGTAACGCGCTCACCTGGCATGCGCGAGGGCACTGGGTTCGATCTTCAGCACCACATAAAAATAAAATAAAAATATTGTGTCCACCGAAAACTAAAATAATAATAATAATAATAATAAATATTAAAAAGTTCTCTCTCTCTCTCTGTTTCATAAATAAATAAATAAATAATAAAATGGGTTGGGGAGGTAGCTCAATGGTAGAGTGCTTGCTCAGCATGTGCAAAAAGTCCAGCATTCAATTACCAGTACAGGAGTGGGAAAAAAGAAACAGAATATCAAAACGCACAAATTTAAATAGTATGCATCTGCACAAGACTCATCTTTATTAGATCGTTTTAAAGATCACGGGCCTTCACATCAGATAGATGAGAGTTCATACCTATAAGATGGTACACCAATTCAACCTCCTTCACCTTCAATTGCCTTGGGTGGAAAATGAGATTTAAGTCTGCACTGTAAGATGATTAGAGGCCTGAGTGAGCTCACAGTTGTGTAAAACAGTCATCCCGACCTGGGGTCCCAAGTAACCTGGGGATACTTTTGATAAGAGAATTAAATGATCCGCAACACCTTTATAACTCTCCCATTTCAACTGGTTGGGTTTCTTCCTTTGGGCATTACCATGCAGAAAAATCATTAGTGGTCCTAGCTTTAGATGACCAATAAGTCATCACACTCACGGTCAACTCCCATGACATCACCACCAGCACCGGGAAACTCATAATCTCCATCCTACAGACAACTGGGGAGCTCTTCTCTTTCTTTCCTCCCAAATTGCTTTTACTTTCATATTTAGTGCTTCAGTAATTTCCTCGAAAATCTCCCCAGACTTCCCCGGTTGATTGGATCTCCTACTGTAAATTCTCATAGCAGCTTGCCCTGTTTCTTTGTAGAATGTACCACAATTATAATTGAATACATAACTTTCTAATTAATTATTTTAAGTGCATCTCCAAAGTCAACTCCATGGGATTTCTTATCTCACTTGTCACTATAGACACAGCATCTGGTGTACTCCCTTGCATACAGTAGATGCTTAACAACTACATGTGACTAAATGAACAGACAGATGCTGGACCCTACTTAATTGATTTGGATCAATAAGTATATTATTCATAGGTATAAATGCCATGGGTTACTCTACTGGATTCATAGGTGCACTCTTCCGACTGAAGATTCATCTTCATTCACAGGACATTTGTGATTGATAATCGTCATACAACATAATCAAATTGCTTTTATCAAGGTGGGAATGGATTTGGACAGATCCAACCACACCCCTTCCCTTAATTTTTGTGTTCAATGGTATTCATTTATGACTTGGTGAGATTAATGACTATCACTCAAAGATGCCATGTCTTCTTGGAATGGACAAGTAAGAAAGGGAAGAGAGTGAGATAAACACTTTCCAGATCCAATGAAGTAGGACCATTAAGTTTGCCTCTAGAATGGAGTCTGTCTGAGAGTAACATTCCTGAGTCTAAGATTTCTAACAATGGAACCAACAAGTTGGGTGGGGGCAACTTAATCAAGAAACTGCAACGTGGAAGATACTGAATTTAATGACATTGATAAGATCCTCCCATGCTAGTTGAAGAAACTGAGGTTCAGAGATGTTAAGCAAACGTTCCAAGGTCAGAAAGCTCAGATCCATAATAAAGACCACTGATCAACAGAGGGTATAAAGAAAATACTGGGAAATGGCAAGGAAGAAAATATAGGGTAACTAGAGAATGATAGGATGAATCTAGCACACTTGGGCCCAAGGACAGCCTCCTTTCTCCAAGAAATTACAATTCTAACAGCTGGCTCTATGACTGAGCTTACCCTCCTCATACGCATTCCATTCCACTTAAAAGGCAAAGATGCCAGGTACATGAGGGTTTGAGAAGTAGAAAAAAGGAATCGCCATCTTAGAACTACAGCGATCAGTAACCACCTTAGTAGGAATGAGCTATCAGACACTGGGAAAAAATATATGAGGGCTAGTAGAAAAAAGGGAGGAGCATCCGCAGGAGGAAGAAAAGGCACCTAAAAGAACAGGTGGGGGCACCAAATAAAATTCCTTCCAATTTACTGTTTTGCCCAGCACCAGCCATCCCAATCACCACTTTTGTCCCTCCAGCATGCAACAGATGTCTAAACCTCACCGCACTTAACCTTGAGCTGAGTTTGTTGTGCATAACAATCTGAAAGAGAAAAAAAAATTTAAAATGATCTACCATCCACCAAGTCAGAGTCACTTTTGAGGCTTCTACTTGTTATTCATCACTGCCAATCATTTGCTGAGGCTTTGTCCCTCCTCTGCCGATGCTTTCAGGCCTAGGAAGGTCCCTTTTCTTGGCTCCCTCACAGTGCTGTGCTACCTGCCTCTTAACAACGGTTGATGTCAGATACTAGCTCCATGAGGTCAGGGACCAAGTCAATTATTTCACCATTATGTCTCCAGGGTTTAGCACAATCCCATGGCACATAGTAAGAGTTCAATAAATATTTGTGGGAAGAATAAATAAATATTTGTTGACTAACTGAGTAGTGTCACTTATTCAGTCTGCAAATATTTATTGAGTCAGGGCCCTGTGCTAGGTGCTGTGTAAGGCACCTGAGATACAGTAAGCAAGACAAACAATCCCTGACCTCTTAGAGCTCATAGTCTAGTATCTGCTCCCCTTTTTCTACTGCAATGCGGTAAGAAATCTAAGATTGTATAGCATCTTACACAATTGTAACTTTCTGAGTTCTCTTGAGCTGTATGACTTGACCCTTAAACACTTGTTCCTAAGCTATCTCTGTCTTATTGTTTTTATCTCCTCACCAGCAAGACAAAAATCCTTGAAGGCAGGAAATGGTTTTGACATTTTGTGTTTGTCCTCAGTCTACACAGAAGCTTCTTTTATTTATTTATTTACTTCAGTCACAATTCATTTTTATTAATAGAAAATAAACACTTTTTCCAGTTTCAAAGTTGCTATACTTAAAGTTCCTGATTTTTTAAAAAAGTGAATTTAAAATTAATCACTTAAAAATCCTACTTTGACTAAGACAATGAAACTGTGGCTTAAAAAAAAAAAAAAAAACTATTCAGACCATTTGCTTATAGGGCTTTGGGAATTTGTTCTTAGAGTGTCTGGGAACTATCCTGTCTGCTAAGTACAGGAACTGCTGAGCTGCATGAGAAAGCCTCTCTGGGACAGCCAATGGGAAGTTAAACAACCATCACAAGCGGAGTCAGTGTACTTCAGCAAGGTAACTCCAAGTATACAACAGTCCCCTCCCTACACTTCAGCTCAGGAGGGACATGCTTCTAAGCACTGAGGTATGAGTAGTCAGACTATTATTTGCTGTTAGAATTGATCTTCCAGCTAATGATAGTAAATCTCTGGCACAGATGCAATTGGTTCTTTTTAAAAATTTTATTTATTTATTCTAATTTTCTTATTTCTACATGACAGCAGAATGCATTACAATTCTTATTACCCCATAGAGCACAATTTTTCATATCTCTGGTTGTATACAAAGTATATTCACATCAACTCGTGTCTTCATACATGTACTTTGGATAATAATGATCATCACATTCCACCATCATTTCTAACCCCACGCCCTCTCCCTTCCCCTCCAACTCCTCTGCCCTATCTAGAGTTCGTCTATTCCTCCCATGCAATTGGTTCTTAATGTCTGTGATTTTAGGAAATTCTGTAAATAATTTAGATTTAGTTTACTCAGAAATTACACATGTTTAATAAGGGTTCACTGCTTTGGCAGAGTAAAGGTCTGCCAGTGTAATGTCCTTATAAACTATACACAATGTGTTGACAAATCATACTGTTACACCATACTTTAAAATACTGCATTACTTAAACAAATATTTTAACAAAATGTCTATCATTTGAAGCAGCTGATGAAACTAATCCAAAGTATGAAAAGGGATATTCACTCTCACTTAAGCTATGTTGCTTTAAAAACTTTAAAAACCATGTACCTTTTAAGCCTTTCAAGAAGAGGTAACAGGCCCCACGTCTCATTCTTTACTGTGGAATTCCAATTGGGGTTGGGCCAGAAATTAGCACTGTCAGAGACTTCAGCAAAGTCCACAGAAGTGTTAAGTCTTTTAAGCAAAAGAATGTCTAATGCTGTCTCTATGCATCCATGAGAAGTCGTGATCATCAGAATTTCCTAATAAACACAAAGACAAGTCTATATACTTAATCAGATGTCAAAGGAATGAGGTGGACTATTTTATCAGAGTTTCTACTGCCTTCTTTCTATATTCTGTTCCATCAATGTGAGTAAAGTGAACTTTTGTGAGAGAACAGTGTTTGATTGCCAGGACCTCTTTTGAGCATTTCTTCCTAAGTGGAATACACAACAGATACTGGAGTGGGGGAGATAATATAGAAAAAATACTCTTTCCAGCTCAGAAGGAGTTGATGAAGCCCATACATGCATTCAAGAAGCCCATGGGATCCTCTAGCTGTGGGTAGTGGCTAATCTGCTCATCCAGAATTGACACTGTAGACCGCAGCAGTGTTTTCCTGTACAGCTCCAAAAGCTCTGAATAGGATTTATAGGATCCAATGGCCCAAAGATAAAATGAATGGGAATAGTTACAGAGGCAAGAGCCCCCACCCAGCATCCTCTACACTTCTGATTGATGTAAGAGACTGTCAATCACCAGGTTCCTGTCATTGTTTCCAATCCCTGCCAATATATCCCACAGGATTGAGTGTATGGTCCAAAGACTGGGATAAGACCTCGAGAAAATACAAAGAAGTCCATCAACCTCGTGAAGATGGGTGACAGCACACCTCCAACTTTAAGTAATTTTTGGAGAAGAAGAGGCCGATGAGTCTTAGAAAAGATACCTCCATTTGACAGATAGAGACTCTTTATGGTAAGCTGGCTGGATTCATTTTGTTTGAACCTATACAGCAGCTCCTGAACAACAATGTCTCCATAGTCGTGAGACAACAGGTTGTGTCCTATTGTAGCACCTCCATGATGCTGGCCTGCTCAAATATGGAATAGTGGTGTGGTCTCGGTTTGTTACTGAAGTCAAAGCCTAAGAATTCAAGGGCAATCATTGGATGAAACCTCAGAGTCAGACCTTCCCAAATCTTATACCAGTCATAGCTGGAAGTTGGAAAGCCATGTAAAAGCACGATTATCTCAGGACTGCCAACTACAACCACAGAGTCCTAGTAGAAGATGTGCAATCCCTTGTAGGTGAAAAACTTGTCAGAAGTCTTCCATGAGTGCAGAGTAGGAGAGAGCTGAGGGGGTGGGATGTGCAGGTATGTGGCCAACAGAGGCACAGCCAGTAGCCCCACCTGGACTCACTCCCTCAGCCTGACTCAGGTAAGACCTGGGCTACAGGACTCCATGTTTGGGGGACCAGGCACGCATGTGCTCCAAAAATTTCTTTTAAAAAACCGTGTTGTTTATCAGAAAGTGACCCATGCTTATCCATGCTGATAGAAATCAGAGTAGAGGTTGCTTGTGGGATGTGACAATTGAGTGGACAGGGGCCAGAGGGATCTTTCTGGAGTGATGGAGATGTTATATATCTTACTGGTGGTATATCATTATTGGGTTATATCTTGATTGGGCTTTGTATTATGAATGGGTTACACAAGTATATACATTTGTCAAAATGCAGATGATAGAGCTGGCCATGTGGTACCACCTGTGATATCAGCTACTTGAGAAGCTAAAGCAGGAGGATCTCAAGTTAGAGATGGCCTGGGCAGCTTAGTGAGACTCTGTCTCAAAATAAAAAAAAATTTTAAAAGTTGGGGATGTAACTCAGTGGTAGAGTACCCCTGGGTTCAATCCCCAACACTGCAAAAAACAAACTAACAAAACATTCCACTTCAGGTCATGCATTTAAGATGTGTGTGCTTCACTGAAGATAATTTTTTTTTTCTTTTTGGCACCAGGGATTGAACTCAGGGGCACTCTACTGAGCCACATCCCCAGCCCCATTCTGTATTTTATTTAGAGACAGCGTCTCACTGAGTTGCTTAGAGCCTCACTTTTGCTGAGGCTGGCTTTGAACTTGTGATTCTCCTATCTCAGCCTCCCGAGCCACTGGGACTACAGGTGTGTGCCATCATGCCTGGCCTCATGAAGATAAATTTTTACCTCAATTAAAAATATCTTTAAGGAAAACATGTTTATTAAACAAATAGAAATGTAAGTTAAAAAAAAAAATCAACATGACCTGTGATCCCCATCACTCAAGAGAAACATTGCTTACATTTCAACATGTGTCCCCACACAGGAAGGATTCATGCAGAATATAGTGCCTTTTAATTTTTTATAAACAGTATACTAAGAGCATACATAAAAGGCTCTTTATAATTGCCTTTTAAGGGATTAATTCGATAAACTAGATAAAAATCAGGATCCTCCATTAGTTGCCAAAGCTCATGGAGCCTGAGATGTCCCAGTACTGTCACTGTCAACAGCACTTCTTAAAGGTGAGACACCCTCCCTAAAGAGCTTCCTGGACCGAGAGCCATCCTCAGGCTATGGCACTAATATTGCTAAATCTTCACTACCAAATTATCACTAACAATGCATCTTCAGGCTGATACCAAATTTATGATCAGCTTCTGTTTTTGAGAACATTCTAGTGACTAAGTACTCCAAGCATCACCTCAGAATTCATTCTTCTGTCCCCTCTGATTATTAAACTGTTAGAAGATCCAATTTATAGCATGTTACTATTATATTTATTGTTTAATTTGTACAGATTCTAATGCAATACAGGGTCCTACATAATTGTATGGCTAGACTGTTGTGATCCATATCCTCATAAACTCACCACAGCCTGAGATCATACAGGCAAATCTCTCATTTATATCAGAAATTCAGACCACATCAAACTTAAGACAGAATATTTGAAGTCAACAAAGCCACAACCCATCTCCATTGCTAAATCCAGCTCCACAAGAAGACAACATGTAGGTGAATATTTAGTGGTTTCTTTGTTTCCTGATGTTGGTACATAGCCTCAGACAGGAGAATTATTTGAAACTACCCAGAAAATCAGAAAAGCAAGGACGAGAAGCAAAGATCTGTGAGAAAGAGAAATGTCTTTAGCTTTACACTTTTGGCAAGCGATAAAAGGCAGCTTTAGTGACAGCAGCCAGATGGAGATCAAATGACAACTGTGAGTTCATAATGGTCTCCAGCACTCTGGCAAGCACAGGGGCAGTAGGGGAAGTGGGAGGGGTCAGCTTTACTGGTACTACAAGCCAATCTGGTGCACATCAGCGTTATCTGACGTCAGCTAAAACCAGTTCTGAGGCACTGCTGCCCAGGGACCAGCTGCTAAATGCTGAAAGCACCCTGGCCTGCCTCTGTGTGTGCCCTGAGCTCCTGCCTATGACATTTACAGGACGCTACCAGTTAATTTATGCTCCCCGCAGCAGGAAGGATCCAGATGTTGAGGCTGCAGTTGCTGATTTGAAAGGAGTTCACAAATACAGGAAGCTCTCAGAGGATAAAAGAAAACATAAGGGTATTCTACAGTGAATTTGAGAAACTCATTGTTCTCTATTTAAAAATGCACACATGAGAAGTGTTTGAATAACATCAAGCCCGTTCCTTAGCACACAGAAATACATCATTCCACATTATCAAAACGGCCTAAAGATCTAAAGTGCACAAACGGGGAAGTTTGGTTCGTCTGTAGAGTAGGAACTGTATTTTGGGTTTATCTGGGGTTGCACTAACATTCAGAGGAATTTTTCACAGTAGGTGAGGACTGGGAAGTCCGGTACTTTTGTCATCAGTAACAATGCCCAAATGTTAAAGAAAATAATAATAAATGTAATATTTTGCTTAGATGAAGGAGTTAAGAACAAATAATTGTAGAAGGGAATTGGAAAATGAGTGTCATATAACTAACATTGATGGCATCCTACTATACACTGTATACTTTAAGTGCTGTATGAATACTCATTATCTCATTTAATATTCATAATGAGCTTACAACTTTTGTCAGGAAATAGACAAAAGAAGTTAGGTTTCTTGCCCAAACCTGACTTGAGTCACGTTCTGAACACTACACTGATGTCATGTGAACTGAAGTTGTTCTGGAGGAAGACTATAGGTGGTTAAGGATGTGAGATCCTGGCCCAGCCACTTAACTGTGGGTCCTTTGAGCCAGGAGTTTGCTTAACCTCACCAAAAGGCTTTAGCCTACTTAGCAATGAAATACGATAGTAGCCTCATGGATTATTGTAAGAGTCTCGTGATGTCATATAAATAAAAATTTATTCATAGTGCCAAGCATATGATAAGTATTTACAAATTAGTTGTTGATATTAATGGGTAACAAGCATAATCAGAGAGAGTAAAGAAGCTGTCAGGTTCTGAAGCTATTACAATGGTGGTGATGGCACAACTTCTTAATCTTTCAAAACATCCTGGAAACCAATTCACTATTGCACACATTTTACAAGAAAGTCTTCTCAACGGTGCACATGGGTTGAAGTTTTGACATCTCTGATTGTTGACAACTATGCTAATATGTGTTTTAGGTTAAGAATATAACCTTATTGATAAAAACTTACAAAAGAATGAAGGAAAACACCCATCTCATGGATGACAAGAAGTAACCTGAGAAAAAACTAAATCACAGCATCGTAAAAGTCTAGCATTAAGGGCTCCCGACAGCTAGAACCAAAGACATGAGGATTGCCTTCAGACTGAGGGCAAGTTTAGCTTCAGGATCACAGATGGACTTGTTTTGATAGTTTACATAAAAGACGTAAATCCAAACTTACAAAGTGGAGTAGAGGGTCCAGTTGCTAAGGATAATTAGAGACATGCCAAATTAACCAAACTTAATTCAAATAGTCATTAAACAATCACCCCACCTGGTTTTCAGTCGTTTTACCATCTGTTGTAGCTGTTTCTTCTCAGATGGGAGAGTTCCCTCTCGCTCCCAGGTGTGACCTGTTTATTAGGATTCAGTGCCAAATCATACTGCAGAGCATTTGGTAACCAGACAATATATTGAAGTTAACACGGCAAGTTCTAACAACCACAGCTGACCTGTGGGGATGGACTGAAATTTTTGAAAGCTCAAATCAAAGCCAAAGAAAATGACTGTGTTTTTAATTCCTTAGATACAGTCTCTGGTGATTGAATTCTTCAGGTCCAAGAAAATAACTTTTGTGGTAAGGTAAGTATTACAAGTTTTCTAGTGACTGCAGAAAATCATAGAATAATTACAGAATAAAAAAAATTATTAAGTCAAGAGTGTTAGAGGTAGAATTGACTGAGAGAATAACCTTTTCCATTTCCAGTCATAACCAGAGTGTGTCTCAGGGTCTACAGGTGAGTTGGGGTCAGGGGGTGAGTGGAAGTCTGCACCTGCAGAATTCTGCAGACCCCCCACTCCCAGAAGGCTGCCTTCAGCCACACCTGGCCTTCTATCCATCTACATGTGAGGAGTATGCCTTCTATGTCTTTTGGGAAAAGGGAATTTTCTTAAAAAAAAAAATGCTTACAAATATTTGACAAATGAGGAAACCAAGGAATAGAGAAGGAAACCAACCTGCCTCAAGTGACACATCATTCAAGCCACATTCTTGGAAAGACATCAAACTAGATTTATCATAGTTGGCTATGTATGCAAAGTAGCTATCTACATCTTATTTTACAGCATAATTTCAAAACTTCCTTAAATACAAGCCAGATATAAGATATAAGCAACCAACTAGGGATGAATAGAGTTACTTTGGATTAGATAGAGGGGAATGAAGGGAGGGAAGGGGGCATGGGGGGAGGAAGGAGAGTAGAATGAATCGGACATTACTACCCTAGGTGCATATGTGACTACTCGACCAGTGGGATTCTACATCATGTACAACCAGAAGAATGAGAAGTTATACTCCATTTATGTATGCTGGGTCAAAATGCATTCTACTGTCATATATAACTAATTAGAACAAATTTTTAAAAGATCTAAACGACCAAATAAGTCTATAAACAGACCTTCGGTATTTGATAGTGATGCCTTCCCAAACAGGGAGGACAGCTTGCCAAGGCTGAAGCTCCAGCTGAGAAAGCAAAAATCCCTGACACTTTTCAGCTTAGTGGCCAATGATACTAATAAGATTTCCCCTTCCTATATCTTAAGGGGATGAGTTGGAACATATGGCAAAAATCTGTGCAGGTCAATGACAGAATGTTAAGCACAATCCATCACTTTGCCACAAACTGATGGGGTCTATGAAGCTCAAATGTCGAGTGTCCATAATGGACAGCCAGAAAACAGACCACTCACTGTGGTCTTTGCTTACTAAACAGGAGGCTGCTTTGGACATTTACAATATAAAGTCATGGGGTGGCCAGAAGAGTGCTGTCAGACAAACGTGGCTGTGGCCATCTTCTGAGACCATTCCTCCAGAAATAAGGACTCCAAAAGACCACGTCCTAGGCCCTCTTCAAAAGATCACAGTCTCCCAGGGCTTAATCTTAAATTATCCTGTTTTAATATTTAATATCTTCCAGACCTTGAGCCTGACATTTCATTGCCAAAGTAAAGCAGGACCAAAGAGAAATAGACGCATGCATATTATTCACAGGACAAAAGAAATCTTATAAGCAATTTCAAAGTATAAGCTTTACTGACGGAAATTTCCAGTTAATAAAGATTAAATGCTTACAAGCGCTAAAGCCAGAGAGAGAGCTTAAAGTTCAGAATGCTCTAATTTTCCTTTACTCCTTATTTCTTTTGTTTCAACCTCCTAAGTACTTCTCGATTTGCTTGTCTTCATCTTCATTGTGCTTCTTGCAGGTTTCCACTACAATAAAGCACCCCAATTTTGTTCTATAAAATCTCCCAATCCAAAAATCAACTTCATAAAACCTTTTAAGGTTGCTTTTCCTCATCATTATCATCTCTTTATGCTACACTGAAAGAACAAGCCTTGAACCTTGGCAATTAAGCACCATTTAATCTATTGGGTTTTATGTGTGTGTACAATACAGACAAGTAAAGATCACAAATTCTTAGTTTACAAAATGGACCAGTTCATAGCTCCTGGAAAAATATAAGACAAAGATTTGGGTGGGGTGGAGGGAGTATGAAAAATAAAGTGCAGATAAAAGGGTCAAAATCCTCTGTGATTAAAAAATATGAGCAGCAGATAAATATATATATATATATATATATATATATATATATATATATATATGAGCAGCAGAATAGAATTCTATCAAGATATCTTCCTTTCTAATATGTGAAAAGAGATCAGAAAGTTTATGGCCCTATGTTCTTGTTTATTCATTACATCTTTAAATACGTACATTTATTCCTTCAGCAATATCTGATTAAGCAAATATTTACTAAGGGTCTATTCTATGTAAGGCACTGTTCTGGTTACTTAGAGATTGATTAATCAGTGAACAAAAAAAAATCCTACCCCATTGAACTTATATTTGAGGGCTTAGGGTGGGCAGGAGAGGAGAGTCAGATAACAAATACATATAACTAAAAAATATATGTGAGAGGGTGATCAGTGGCATGATTTTAAAAAGAGAGAGCATGGGGTTTGGGGGCTCAGTAGTGCCACAGAGTAGAGGGAGTTACAACTTAAGAGTGGACAGGATAAGCCTCAAATGAAGAAAATTGGAAGGGAATAAGCAGTATGGGCATCAGAAGAGAGAATATTCCAGGCATGCAATCAGTACAAAGGCCCTAAGGCTAAATGCGACCCTTGCAGCCAGAGAGGAAGGAGTGAAACCTGAGTTTGAGCCGAAAATCTATTTGCTGCCTCTGCTACAAGAGTGGGGATGAGGGGATCTACATAAGCTACATGCCTCTGCAGATGAGAAAACCCATTTTAGTGTTAGCAGCTAATCACAGTAGGGGATGCTTTCTGGTGTCAGCTCTGAGGGTTGCAGCCAACGAAGCCAGATTCTTCTCCACTTCACTACTATTCAGTGATCTATTGCAGTTTTTATGGCTGGCTATGCCCTCCAGGGTTGCAGCAGACCCCACAGCAGCTCACTGCCAATTTCTTTCTGGGCTCTTGTCTTGCAAATTTGAAGAATGAAAGCCATAGATAATAACCAAAGGCAAAAGTGAAATGAATAGGATTTATTTAAGTGAGAAGAAAAGAGATAGAACTCTGGCAAGGCAAGAGGGGACCAAGGGGACCGGATAGCAGGTTGCCACTTAAATGTACTAGTCCAGGAGCTTATATAACTCCTGGGTAGAGGCACTGATCAATATCTATGCTAATCAGGTCTTGGAAAAGTACCAACACAATTGGTCAAAATCTATGCTAATTGAGTCTTGGAAAAGTATCAATGCTATTGGTTTGGCCCATGACCTTCTAATTGGTTGTGCCCTATTAACCCTTGAGTTTAAATTTTCCTGTAAACTCCATTCGGGTGCACCCCTACTTCCATTCCCCATCTCCCCACCCCACTACCACCCCCTGCTCTGGGACAAAGGCTTGCCTGGAATGTTTGGAATGTTTCTATAGATTTCATGGAGTGGTCTTCAAATTTGAAAAAAAATCTTAATTGGAGTCCATTGTCTACCCTATCTTATTTACGAGCATAGGGCAGTAAAAGATAACTCATCTGGGTAGGAATCAGATTAATATATATATATCTACTTACAAAATACATTTCACTTTAAATATACTATTTGATGGGTTTTACTATATTCAGAGAGTTGTACAGTTATCACCACTATCAATATTAGAACAGTTTCATCACAAGAAACAGATTTTACAGGGTGTTTTACACTACAGGAAGGACTTTGGATTTTACTGAGTGAGTGAAAAGAGTTGCTGTCACTTCAGCAGCTAGAGGTGAAGGGACAAAGGACAAAAGCAGAGAAACCAGTTGTTACATTCATCCAGGTGGAACATGATGGTGGTGAGAAAAGGTTGAATGATTTTACATTTTGAAGTAAAGCCAATAGGATTTACTGATAGGCTGGATGTGGGTTGCAAGAGAAAAGAGTCAAGAACACCTAGGTTTGATTGTAGGTGGAACTGCAAGGTAGTGAAACCACTCAGGAAAGCAGTGTGGAGATTTCTCAAAAAACTAGGAATGAAACCACCATATGATCCAGCTACCCCATTCCACAGTATATATCCAAAAGCTCTAAATTCAGCATCCTATAGGGATACAGTTGCATCAATGTTTACAGCAGCACAATTCACAATAACCAAGCTATGGAACCACCAAGGTACCCTTCAATAGATGAACGAATAAACAAAATATTCACTTCATGGTATATATACACCATGGAGTATTAGCCAGAAGGAAGAATGAAATTATGTTATTTGCTGGTGAATAGATGGAACTGGAGACTATCATGCTAAGTGAAACAAGCTAGACTCAGAAAGGTAAAGGTTGAATGTTTTCTCTGATATTCAGAAGCTAGTCCAAAATAATGGGGGAATAGAGAGGAAAAAGAGGGGCAGATTCCATTACAATAGAAGATCAGCGGACTGACTAGATAAAGAAGACTGAGGGGAAGGGAGAAGGGATGGGATAAGGTAAGAACAGTGGAAGGAATCTGACCTAACTTTCCTATGTACATATATGAATACACCACAGTGAATCTCACCATCATGTATATATCCACAAGACACTAACAAAACAAAAACCCTAAAAGTAAACAGCAGAACAATCAGTAGAGTAGAAGGAAGAGAATAGGAGGAGAGGGAAAGGGAAAATACTGGGGACAGAATTAAAGCAAATTATATTCCATGCTTGTATAATTATGTCAAAATGAATCCTAATGTTCTGTATAACTAAAAAAAGACCCAACTTAAAAAAAAAACACATAATAATTCACAGGTTTGGGGGCCAAACAAGGGGAAGAATCAAGTTACAAATGACCTATAGTAGGACAATAAGGAAGATTTAGGACAATAAAGAAGACATCTTTTGTCATTTTAAGTTGGAGATGCTTATTGTACACTCACACAAAGACCATGAGTAAGCTCTGAGGTTCAGAAGAGATGACTGACCTGGTTGGAAATACATTTGGGAGTCATCAGCATATAAATATTTAAGGACATGAGATCAGAAGAAGTCACCAAGAGAGTGAGTGAGGATATAGAGAAGAAATCCAAGGACTGAGCTGTTAAGAGGTTAGGAAGAAGAAAACTCTGCAAAAGCAGGGCACAGTGGTATGTGCCTATAATCCCAGCTACTAAGCAGGTTGAGACAGGAGGATCACAGGTTTGAGGCCAGCCTGGGCAACTTCATGAGATCCTGTCTCAAAATAAAAAGGACTGAATGTGTAGTAGTTCAGTGGTAGAGCACCCCTGGGTTCAATCCCCAGTACCACCAAAAAAAAAAAAAAAAAGGAAAAGAAAACTTTGCAAGGAAATTGATGAGTAAGTAGAATCACCTACAATCACTACCTCTATTTCAAAGATCGTAAACTCAGAAACCTAGTCAAGGCAAGGTACAGGAACAAAACCAATGGCTGAATACCAACTCAAACCACCTGCTTTTCTCACCAGTAATTAATCTATGCAGCAAAGACTTTCAGAACATTCCTCCTGTGATGGAAGCCAGCTGGGAGATGGTGAGACAGGATAAAGAACTCTTAAAGAAATCCTCCTCATCTAACACCACCACTGGCTGGGCCATGTGTGGCTGGTGAAATGCAAATGCCTGGTGGCAGCACAAGATACTGACCCAAAGTTCCAAATGACACCATGAGTCCACTACCAGCGACTCTTAATAGTCAAAGAGAATTTCCTTACGGTAAAGATTTCACACACAAAAAGATGGCACTAGGGGTATTATATTAGTTTTTAACAGTAGGTGACAACTTGCCATAATGTAGTAGCTTAAAATAACATGTATTTGTTATCTCACAATTTCTGTTCTTCAGAAATCTGGGCATGGCTTAGCTGGATTCTCTTCTAGGGATCTCAGAAGGCTAAAAACCCATATTGGCCAGGCTGCATTACCATCTAAAGGCTTGACTAGGGAAGGATCTGTTCCTGAGTTTCTTTGAGTTGTCAGAAAAATTCATTTCCTTGCACAAGCTGTATTTACTTCTTTCAAACTAACAGTGGAGAAATGGATCCAGTCTCTTCAGAGAAAGACTAGTTCTTTTCTGAAGGCCTCACCTGTAGAAAGTCAGGCCTGTCTAGAATAATGTCCCTTTCTTTAAATGAGAGTCAACTGATTAGGGACCCTAATCACACCTATAAAGTCCTTTCACCTTTGCAACGAAATGCAATATGATCATGGGTAGCCCAGCACCATTGCCACATTCTGTTGTGAAAGCAAGAGAAGGCGGGGTGGATTATGCAGAGTGTAATAGCAGGCACTGGAGATCATCAAGGTCATATTAGAATTTTGCCTAAGACAGTGAAGGTCCAAGAACCTAAACCTTCATGTTAAATTCAAAGGGAAGTATTGACCCTAAAAAAAAGGGCACATTTTTTGGGAGTGGCAGTAATATTGTTTGAATAATCCTCTTTGGGTAACACTGAGAGTCATTCACAGGCCTGCTTTGAGAAAATCACATCACCAGATCAATACAAACAAATAGACAAAACAACAATATCAAGAAATCAGCAACCTTATGATTTATCAATGAAATATAATTCTAGAAAGGTAGTAAATCCACCTGTCAGTCAGAGGTAGTGGCACACAACTGTAATCCCAACAACTCGGGAAGCTGAGGCAGGAGGATCACAAGTTCGAGGCCAGCCTAAGCAATTTAGTGAGACCCATTTCAAAATAACATAGAAAAGGGCTGGAGATGTATCTCAGTGGTAGAATACTTCAGCATAGGTGAGGTCCTGGATTCAACCCTCAGAATTGCAAAAAATCAAAAAACTATTCTAGTGATCTTATCTTTCTCCTCCCCTCTGCCCCCGCCCCCGCCATGGTACAGGGGATTAAATCCAGGGCCTGTCCTTTGCTGAAGCATTCTACGCTGAGCTATCTCCCCAGTCCTTTTTTCTATTTTGTTCTGCTACGTGATCTCACTATATTTCCCATGCTGGCCTGAAACTTTTAATTCTCTTGCCTCAATCTCCCTAATACTAGTAGTGTTTACAGATGTGCCATCACACTCCACTTGATCTTATCCTTTAATGTGAAAAATGATCTAATACTGATATAACAAACATTTATTTTGATGTTAAAGAATTCAGTACTCTTTGAGAAAAAGAAACATTAATTCTCTATTATAGAACCAGTAGTAGAAATGTATATACGACAAGAGTGAAGAACATACAAAAATATTTTTAATATGAAAAGTAGGTAGCAGTGCTAAAATAAGTTGTTTTGGTGTGTGTATTGAGGGGCACTGGGGATTGAACTCAGGAGCACCCTACCACTTAGCCACATCCCAAGCCCTTTTTATTTTATTTTGAGACAGGGTCTCACTAAGTTGCTGAGGCTGGCCTTGAACTTGTGATGCTTGTGCTTCAGACTCCTGAGAGGCCTACGGCACCACACCCACAGATTTAACAGTTCCCATATGAAGTACATATTTCCATATGAGTTCCAAATATAGCCATTTAGCATTCTTATAAGTACTAAGTACAATGTCACTATAGGCCTGTGTACTTGTAGCACCTGGAGCTACCTGGAATAGTTTTTAAAATGACTTATTGGAGTTATACTGATTATAAAGCTCTATTTATCTACCTATCTAGCTATTATACTGATTTAGAGAAATTTCTGATTCACCACTAAACACCAACTCCTCCCAGGACTAATAACATTTACAAAATAAATAATCTATGACCACTCTAATATATAACTGCAATTTGTGTAGCTAAATGCAGTTCCTACTTCCAGCCATTAGGCCAACTTGGGAGAATTACAGATGAAATATTCTGTGAGATAATCTTAAATATCAGTGAGGTAAAATAATATAACATATCTGAGTCACAAGTATGACAAATGAATATTTTTGAATACTGGGAGACTAAGATTATCTCACAGAGAAAACTCCACAACACTTGAACAAATAACTTTCCCCATGTGGCAAAATATAGCATGCAGAGGCTAAAATTATATTTCTGCCATTTTATCACACATTTTTACTGCATATAGTGACTTTGGGGGCACTGTTAGGACTGTATTTTCATTTGAATTGGTGTAAACAATACATGAGTTCTACTGTCCCACAGCTTCCATTCAGATGACTAAAGTCATGGGACTTTCAGCATAGCTAGCTGATGACAGTGGATCCTACTTTGTCCCAAAATTCAGTTCAAGCATGTCCATACAAATTAGATTCTAAGCTCTTTATAGGCAAAAAACAGGAATTGTACAGTTCTTGGTATATAATAGGACATTAAAAAGTATTTTTGAACTAATGTTTAAGGTGGAATATAAGAATTCACTCAATTCACAGGGCTGTAGTATTCTGAGATCTCTCAACTCTCAGATTCTATTCAACCCAATAAACAAATGGGTCTTTGCTAAATGCAGGAAATGTGCTAGTTGCTAAGGACACCCAACTGATAAGTCAGTCCTTGCTGTCAAGAGACTCACATGAGCCTGCTGTGGTGTTACATGCCTATAATCCCAGTGACTTTGGAGTCTGAGAGGTGGATCATAAGTTTGAGGCCAGCCTGGGCAACTTAGTGAGAAACTATCTCAAAAAATTGGGGGCTAGGGGCTAGGGGTGTAGCTTAGGGGTAAAGTTCCCCTGGGTTCAATCCCAGTACCACCAAATAAATTAATCAATTAATCATAATTTTAAAAAATAAAGTATAATAAATTAAAAGGGCTAGGGCGTAACTCTATAGTAGAGTGCCCCTGGGTCCAACTCCCAGTACTGGGGGGGGGCGGGGGAAGCAAGAAAAGAAAAGAAACTCACTCATGTCATCTTGCAGTCATACTTCCTTCTGAAGAACCTCTAAGAAATGGGTAGTGGATAGACCCTTGGAGTTCCATAGAACACATTTCAATAATCTCCAGATGTTGACTCAGGCCAGATTGTGTAATTCAGGTTTTGTCTGCAAAACTGAAAATGCTTCAATACCTACCTAAATTTCCATGTTGAAGATTTTTTGTTGTTTTGTTTTTTGTTTTGCAATGCTGACAGTTGAACCCAGGAACTCAACAGATGCTAGGAAAACATTCCATCACTAAACTATGTCCCAATGTTGAGGAGCTCTTTAACAAAGACATCTCATATAAGGATTTAAGGCATGGATACAAAATACACAGCACCCATGGGTGACTTATGCATTGATGATGACCATTCCTTTACTTAAATATTGTTCCTTTTTAGAAATTGTGCAAAGTGGCAGCTAAAATAAGTGAACCAGAAAACCAATCTATTACTTTTCATTTATACTAAATAAAATCAAAGGAGCTGGAGAATATCTTGTCTAGAATGATAAAAACATAGGGTCACAAAATTCCCATTTACATTTGCAAAATTTACTCTGTGACCTGTAGCAGTGCAGAGACCCTTATAACGTAAGCACTGTTTTGAATGCAAGCATATCGGAGGCATTTTCACCACTTGAGTGACTCCAGTAGGTTTATGAAATGTTTTTGCATGTATTGCATAAAGTCATAAAACAAAGGAAGGGAGTTTTGAACTATTCAGTGAAATCTTTACATTAAAGTTTGTTTTTAAGAAACATGTAACTCCTGCTTGCAGTTATAAAGGTCTGCTTTCCACCTACAAGTTGCCATTATCTCAAAGGTGAAATTTTAGCATATGACTAAAATGTCCTATAGCCACAGCTTCATGATTCAGCATCTGACATCAATAATTCACAGTGAGATCACAGACTCTGTGGAAGATAGTGGCATATTCACTTGTCTTATGAAAAAAAGCTCAGGGCATATCTAGAGCATTTTGAATTTAGATTGTGGCTGGTTGTGTGGGTGTCAGATATTTGTCTCTCTGCTATTATGCATGCAAAGGACCCTTCTGTGGGAAAGGCACTTTGAGAAAGGTGAAATTGGGTTGTCAGGCTGAGATTCTCACAGGTGGTCATCAGCTCCCCACAGATACACAAGCTAGGTCAGGGATTCCCAAAGCTACACACTGCTGATGGGAAGCCTTTTTGCTTTCTGCAGAAAAGATTCCAACTTGGTTCCCTGCCATCACAAAACACAAACGTGTTGGTTTTTCTTTTTTGAGCTTCCAACCCTTGCAACTTTCCAAAAATAAATCAAACCAGCCATCAGGGCACCGAAATAATACTACTACTAATAAGCAGCTTTGCCTAGACTTATATAAACAAAATTTCTGAGGTAACTAACCTTTGCCCAGGAGGTCTGGATATACTTTTTTTTTTTTTTAATGTAACCTGCTTACTAATAATTACTAGACTTGGGTGCATTAACCCTGGGAATAGATTTTAATAACAACCTCTTAAAACAAAAGATATGAAACAATAATTTTTAAATGTGCACCAACTAGAAAAACAATCGGCAGGCTGCTGCAGCCGAAACTGAAGTCACCTTCCGCCATCGCAACGTTCCTCACTCCAGATGGCCCCCCACCAACCGGATAAGAGAATCAGCTCTGGACCCCGCCTTCCCGGTTTCTGCACCGCCCGCGTCCCCTCGGATCGCCTCTCGCTTAGCTCCGCCTTTTTCCGCTCCTCTCAGAGGGGCTCCAAGAACAGGGGTCAAATTGCCGAAGCAGTCTAATTTGCATGGACCAATGACCGCACCGCATGCAAATGAGACTGGACGTGATTGGTTGAGGATTGGCAGGATAACTCCGGAGAGCCAGGGCCTTTGTCCTCCAGTGGCTGTGAGGCAGCTGCGGTAGTAGCGTCGTGGTACTCTTCTAGGCTAGGGCCCGCAAGCGACGGGGCAAGCCAGCAAGCGGGGCGGGAAGGGAGCACGGCGCGGCAGCGGCGGGCGCTGCTGGAGGAGCCCGGGAGGGCGAGGGGCGGTTGGACTGCGTCGGATCGGAGCGCGCCACAGGAAGCCTGAGAGCGAGTGCAGAGAGCTGGCGCCCGCGCGCCCACGGTGGCAGGAGCAGCCCGCACGCCGCGCTCTCTGTGAGGGACTTGCAGTTGCAATATGACTTTGGAAGAATTCTCGGCTGGAGAGCAAAAGACCGAAAGGTAAGTCCGCCTGCTGACGTCTCCGGCCCTAGACCTCTCGCCCTCCCCGCGCGTTTCAGGGCAGCCGGGCTGTGGGAGATTTACAGGGGAGCAAGCGGAAAAGTTTGTCTAGGGCACCTCCTGCCCTCGCTCCCTCGGGGATCCTCGAGGATCACCCGTCACCGGAAAGCACCCCGCCAGGGCCTTGCGAAGTCCGAAGCGGCTTCCGCGGCAGACAGGCTGTGGTCATGACCCCCGGGGAGGGTGACGGGGCACTCTCGGGGATTCTCACGGGACACCCGGCCTCCGGGCGTGAGAGGGGTCATGAGGGGTGACGCGGCCGGGGCATCCGGGTTTGCAGAAAGTCCGAGTGCCCTGGCCCTCGGAAGAGAGGGTCTTGGTGCAGGGGGAGGGGTCGGCAATGGCCCGAGGGCTCACAGGTCCCCTTACTTTTGCTCGCCCATAGGATGGACAAGGTGGGCGATGCCCTGGAGGAAGTGCTCAGCAAAGCCCTGAGTCAGCGTACCATCACAGTCGGGGTGTACGAGGCGGCGAAGCTGCTCAACGTGTAAGTGGGGGCGAGCCTTAGCTATCCCCTCCTGGGACCCCTTCCCACCCCAGCCCGCGGAGGTCGCCTCCGGGACGCCCCTCACCGTGCAGCACTCCTCTGTGATTTGCATTTGCTGCGTGCTGCCTGCCCCGGGCTGGTAGCCCCAGGCCGGAGGTGATCCCGGGATCCGGCGGGGGTTGCGGGTGCCCACGCGGGTCTGGGGAACCTCAGCATTTACCCGCTTTGCCTATTGCCTGCAGCGACCCGGATAATGTGGTTCTGTGCCTGCTGGCGGCAGACGAGGACGACGACAGGGATGTGGCTCTGCAGATCCACTTCACTCTGATCCAGGCGTTCTGCTGTGAGAACGACATTAACATCCTGCGCGTCAGCAACCCGGGCCGGCTGGCAGAGCTCCTGCTGCTGGAGACCGACGGGAGCCCAGCTGCAAGCGAGGGCGCAGCGCAGCCCCCGGACCTGCACTGCGTGCTGGTTACGGTAAGGAAGAAGGAGACTGCGACCAAGTTGAGGCTAGAACCCTGAAAGGGAGCGAGCTAGGGCTGAGTGATAGGCTGCAGACCTGTATGGGTGGGGGTTAAGAGCGTGGCTGCCTTTGCCCCACTAAAGTGTGTTGGACTTTCAGCCGAGAGGTACTAGTTTCATCATCAGGATTTTCTCGGGTACAGAACAAGTCTAAGCACGTTGGCTGGTGCCAACAGCGGAAGAGATCCCTGTGAGTCAGCAGTCAGCAGGGCTACTCCCTACCTACATCTGCACTACCTCGCGTGACTAATTCCTTTAGCAGGGTAGATTAGATAAAGCCAAATAAATTCCTGGCTCACCCCTCATTAAGAAGTCAGCTACGTTCTCTGCCAGTCAAAGCTAAAAATAGAAATGGTGTAGGAGACTGACCTTATTAATTCCCTAGAAATACATTAAGAGGCTCGAGTGGAATTTTTTTTTCTTTGCAATCTTGCAATTTTTAAATGCAGTCCCACCTCCCCACTCTCATAAAGCCTTTGGAGGGTAGACAAGATGTTTTTAGAAGTAATTGTGCTGGCTTGACTGTCTTCTGAATTTTACTCTTTTTTGACTGGTCTAGGGAAGTGCAGCCTCAGTTATTTTGCTACTTCTGAAAAGTACCACTCATTATCTTTTGGAAGATAACAGGTGGCAATTCCAGTTAGCTGGTGTGCAGCTCTCATCTCATTGTACACACAGCATGGAAATACTTTTCAAAATTGTTACACTGAAGGCTCAGGGTACAAGTATGGGAAGGCAACCCTGTGAATGATCCTCTCATGCAAAACTGAATAGATATGCAAACATATATTTGTGGCTCATTATGAGTTTCATGTGTTTAGACTTTGCAGAGTACAGTTTGATAGATAATATTTTTAGTTGTTTTATAGGAAACCCAACTACTTAGAAGAATTTATATTATTTGTGCTTATAACTTGTCTCCATGTCACATAGCCAAAATATAGAATATTCAGGTATCTTCCTTTCACCAGTAGTGTAATTATTAGCAAATGCTGATGATTTTTATGGGAAGTTAATTTTTCTAAATTTGTTCCTAGAATCCACATTCATCACAATGGAAGGATCCTGCCTTAAGTCAACTTATTTGTTTCTGCCGAGAAAGTCGCTACATGGATCAGTGGGTTCCAGTGATTAATCTCCCTGAACGGTGATGGCATCTGAATGAAAATAACTAAACCAAATTGCACTGAAGTTTTGAAATACCTTTGTAGTTACTCAAGCAGTTACTCCCTACACTGATGCAAGGATTACAGAAACTGATGTCAAGGGGCTGAGTGAGTTCAACTACATGTTCTGGGGGCCCAGAGATAGATGACTTTGCAGATGGAAAGAGGTGAAAATGAAGAAACAAGCTGTGTTGAAACAAATAAAAGTCAAAAGGAACAAAAATTACAGAGAACCACGTGGGAAGGAAAACTATGTATTAATTTAGGATGGTTGAGTTACATTAAAATAAACCAAATATGCTTTGTTAAAGTTTAAATGTGCAGCAGTAGTTTGGGTATTTTGGTTTATATTCCCTCCCTCAAGTTAAAAAAAAAAACTGAAAGGGTTAATCATATTTTAAAACCATATTTTATTGTATTTTGATGAGATGTTAAATTCTCAAAAGTTTTATTATAATTGTACTAAGTTATTTTATGACATGAAAGGTTATTTATGCTATAAATTTTTTGAAACAATACCTACAATAAACTGATGTGGAATAATTGCATCATTTCTCAGTGTGTTCTGTCTTTTGTTAGCTTGGACTTTATTAAAAGATATTTTGCTGATGCCTTGCTCTACACTAGATCAGAGAAACATGTAATTTAAGAAGAATTAGGGTTGGGGTTAGAAAAAAGAAATGGTTACATATTCAGCTTGCCGGCTGGAGATACAGCTCAGTGGTAGACCACTTGCTTAGCATGCACCATACCTTGGGTTCAATCCTCAGCACTGCAAACCCAAAACCCATGGTGAGATTCAACTTACAGAATCTGAAAAATTATAGCTTATTAATGTTAGTGCTAAATTGTGTACAAAATGTGGAAGCACAGAGGAATTACCAAAGCTATCTGCAAGATGAGTGAAGTTTTTATTGAGGAGAATCATTTTTATTGGGTCTTAAAAAGTTTCATTTCTCTTTAGTAGGAGAAAGGGGTATTACTAGCAGCCGCATTAGTTTATGCAAAGGTGTGGAGGCTTAAAACATCACAACCTGTTCCAGGGAACATAAAGTGACTCTATGTGCCTCTGGTATAGACAGATAAGGGAGAGATAGTTGAAAAGGTAGGTGGAGATTAGGCCCAGACAGAAGGCATATAGCATATGCATATAGCCTTCTGTAAATGAGCAGCCTGCAGACAGCTTCATGAACTAAGTGGCACAGTCAGCATTGGAAGATAACATTGGACTGTGAGAGACCGCTACTGGGTTGAATAGCTGGAGGTAAAAGGGCTGATTAGGAAGTGACTACCAGTCCAAGGCTGTGCACTTAGCAGAACCTTATTTAGGGAATGAAGTGGCCTGGTAGCATGGCAGTGCCCTTAGCCTATTCCTAGGGTTTTGTACCCTTCAGCTGAATATTCACAACAGTTTTTAAGGGGACTGGTTAAATTATGTCAATTGGGAAAGATGGCAGAGAGGAAAGAAGTGAAAGAAATGAAAACTTTCAGCAGAACAATCATCTTTTAGTTGGCACAGTCACTTGATAATTAACTGCAACAATCTCCTATAGACAGAGCCAAAGAAAGCAAAAATGCTTACTGAGGCGAGGCCTAGCATAACTTCAGTCCTCAGGGTTTTTCTATGTTTACTTCTTAAACCATACCCTCCCAAGCTCCCTTCCATCAGTCTCCCATCATTATCATGACTCTGTATGATCAGGAAGAACAGTAGAGAAAAACCAATAGCAACAATAACAAAGAAAAAAACTACTCTTAAGTTCCTGCATATCTTAGAACAGGTTCATAAAGAGCCTTTCACCTTTCACCTGCAGAACATAGGTGTTTCTGCTTTTTTTCTGTCTGCTAGAATTCCAATGGGCTTGTTCAGCCAAAGCAAAATCCAAACCATAATTGGAATTTAATCTTTTCATATTACAAGAAAATTGAGAGCAGTGAGTTTGAAACAGCATTTTTTTTTTTTTTGCATTCCCATCAGAGTAAGTATTTTCAATCTTTTTTTTCACTACTATGTGTGATTAAAAACCCTTCTGCAAAGATGAGTGAATTAAACTTGGTAGGCAGAGTGGAGAAAAGCAACTTTGGTGGAAGGAACCTGGATAGCAGGCAGCCTGGGTTGGTCCTTCTCCATTCTGCTCTTTTTTGTAAAATAGAGATAAAAATGACCTGTCTTGCAGGTCATTTACTACAACTCGAGGGCAGGAACTAATATTTGGTTCGTGGTTGTAGGCCAGTGGTTAACACACATGCATGGCAGCAATAGGTGCTGAATGATATTTGTTAAATAAATGACTAGAAATGAGTGCAGGGCTGGGGATGTGGCTCAGTGGTAGAGCATATGGTTAGCAAGAGTGAGCCCTGTGTTCAATTCCTAGCACCACAAAAGGAAAGAAAAAGAAAAATGAGAAAGAATGAGTGCTAACTACTGGCATATAATAGTTGGTCAATAGAAGGTGTCATATTAAAACCCAGATGATAGTAATAGGAAAACATTTAAGACTTCAGAGACATTTGTCTGTTACTTATAATGTACACACATATATTATTATTAAAAAGAAGTCTTGAATCTTTATCCTAAATTCTATGGCTTAGGGATATGAAATAATAGCACACATTCCTCAGACTGCCTTGTTTGTAGATAATCTCAACAATTTACGCAATGCTACTGTTTTGAGTTTTGTTTCATTGTTATTCTTTCCTGAACATAATAAAAAGTTAACATAGCACTGAAAAATCCAGTCATGAAAGAGTTAGTTCTACATAAGTACACAATTGCTTGGACAGCATCTGCCTCTAATTAATGCCAATATTTATTCTTCAGCTGTTGCTTGAAAAATCCTTAAATGTACTTATCATAAGCCAGGTGGAAATGTTACAAGAACAAAAATCCCCTCATCTACCTAAGGTGTCTTGAATGTTGAAAAGTGGAAAATACCTGTTTGGTTTTTTTCCCCCACTGGCAACTTAACCTCAGTGTCATAAATAGCATTGCCTCCTCCTTTCCACAATTAACTAAGGGCCTCAGTAAGTCAAACTTCTATCAGAAAGGGCCTATGAAAGTAGCTAATCTCCTGTTATCTACTATTCCCAAATAAAGAAAAAAAAAAAAAAAGATTGTAGGCAGCAGCTATTAGTATGCTATCAATTAGAAGCTTTTTCAAAGCATATTTTGAGTTAGCTTACTATAATCCTTATGAAATAATTCTCTCCTTTATTTTCAATTATAAGCATTAAATTTTTCTTTCAAATGAATAGAACCCAATGGCATGATTTAACTCATGCCAATGTCTCTAAGTTGAGAGATAAATTCCTTTAAAAAAAAACAATGCTTATTAAACATCAGAACTTCTGTGAAAATGTTGTATTCATAGAAACCACCAAGAAAGAGTGAGTGTTCACTATGGGCAAGGGTCTAAGCTGGTTAAATTGAAGTCTAGGAAAAAATCAGGTATATGCTGACTTCAGGGAGCTCACAGTCTAGAGAAACAAGGTGTTAAGTATATTGACACACACAATATACTAAAGCAGAATATGCCCCCCACACACACAAAAGAAAGGAGGCCAAGAGAATCTTTAGGGAAGTTCAAAGGGTAGAAATCTCCAGGGTATAGAGGGATGGAAGGGAGCAAAAGTTATAAGTTCTTTGATTAGAAGCTAGCATTGTGCATTGAAAATTGCACAAAAATACTTGATTGATTGTTTGAATATGATTTTGCTATGTGCTACAGAGATTATTACTAAGATCCAGCCTATGGGAGCACTTGCCCTTTAGTTTATAATCTATAAGGTAATCAGGATAAGCACATTTCATTCCTTTAATGCTCTTTACTAAATGCCTATCATGTACTTGGAGCTGTGTTAGGTCCCAGGCTATAAAAGATGAAGAAGCAGCTGTCTTCAAGGATGTGCACAATTTAGTAGAGATGCCTGATACCTGTAAAATTGGGTGATGAGTGATAATAGGTGATAAGTGATATACTTAAGACTTAAGTGTCAAGGAGTGTTTTCTAGGTCCAGTGAGACATGAAAGGTGAAGAGACTTGCCAGAGGACAGTGAAGGGCATTTATTCATGGAGGAGGAACTGCAGCTCAAGGCATGTTTAAGGCTGGCTTCTGGGGATGAGAACAATAATATAGGTTTATGCTGAGCACTGATCTAAGTACTTTACCTATGGCAACTTACCAGCACTTTCAACAATTCTATGAAGTAGATACTATGAATATCTCCATTTTGAAGGTGAAAAGACTCATATTCAGAGAGAGTAATTTTGCTCAGAGTCATACTGGATAGCAAGTGGCAAAGCTAGATGTAGTATTGTCCTTCAATGATGGGTGACAATGTGGGGAAAATGGCAGGAGCCTAACTATGATTTTGCTGCAAGCCAAAGTTTTTTCTAGTAGGCAATACAAAGCAATTAAAAATAACTAATTGGGTTGCAGTATAACACAGTAGTAGAGTATTTGCCTAGTGTGAGCAAAGTCCTGGATTTGGTCCCCAGTACCATGGAGGGGGGGAAAAAAATTAAAAATTACTGGTGGCCAATTGGGCATGATGATGCATGCCTATAATCCCAGCAACTCAGGAAGCTGAGGTAGGAGGATTGCAAATCTGAGGCCAGCCTCTGCAATTTAGCAAGACCCTCAGAAACTTGCTAAAGTCCTTTCCCAAAAAGAAAATATTAAAAGGGCTGGAGATATAGCTTGTTGGTAATGTGCCCCTGGGCTCAATCCCCAGTACCAAAAAAATAAATAAATAAATAAATAACCTGGAAAAGGATGTTATCACCATAAAGAGAGAGCCAGAAAAAGAATGACACAAAGTCCTAATGTGAGTGTGGAAATGGGTAGCCAAGAAAAATAGCAATTTTTTAAAAAATATCAGATTTAACATTTAAATATGGGAAAATTCTTTGCAAAATCTTGATTTCTAGATTTGCTAGATGCTGTAGCCATGGCTGGAGCTGTGAAGAATCTCCTCCCTTTTAGACTAGGATTTCTTATTTGCCACAGGCCTCAGCCTTCTCTAGAGTCAATTCTAGCTTACTGGACTCAAGTAGTCTTCCCTCCCTAAACTTTTGGGCAACTTGTGGTCTGCCTTTTGCCTCAATATTTAAAACTCTTGGGCTTGGAGTCTACCTGTGTCAAAAGACGTGCCTGCACTATCAGAACTTCTCAAACTGCTAATGCAAACAAGGCCCTGGGGTGCTGGCTAAAATTCAATTTTTCAAGACCCCTTCCCAGAAGTCTCAGATTAAGTGGGGCCAAGATAAGGCTTAGAATTTCTTTAAGTGCTTCGGGTAAGTCTTGCTATCAGGAAAGTCTGAGGAACACCTCAAGATTTCCCTGAGTTTCTGTGCCTGCAGATGCAGCTCAGCCACTTTCCAAGTCCCAGGAGGGAGGAGGGAGGGAACAGCATTCTCTCCTTGATGTCAGCACCCCCAGGAGCTGAGGAATGAATGTACCTTCCTCTGCAAATTGCAGAGATTCCCAGGGAAGACATGTAGCAGAACCATATGCCATCTGGAGACAGGGTTAAAATTTACTATTTTACCAAATTGATCGCAACAGAAGTTACAGGAATCACAAAAGGCAGGAAAGTTCACAAACATAAAGGCTCTTGCCTCCACCTTGAACGGAACCATCAAAAGACCTGTTGTGCACCAGCACAGTGCTGGGCAGTGGGAAGATGAGGAAGAAATGATTGACATAACAAATGGTTGTACCGGTATTATTGTACAGGCATACTGCTGGGTGTCAGGAAGGTAGCAGGTACTAGGAAGTGAGAGGGTTCCCATTTTTCTTATATCCTCTAGTACAGTGTACTTTTCACAATTATTAACTCATTTGTTTTTCTGCTAAAGCAAGTGAGGCTCATAGAGGTCAAGAAACATCTCCAAGATTCTTTTTTTTTTTTTTTTTTAACATTTATTTTTTAGTTTTCGGTGGACACAACATCTTTATTCTAGTCTTATATGGTGCTGAGGATCGAACCCAGGGCCCCGCGCATGCCAGGTGAGCCAGCTACCCGCTTGAGCCACATCCCCAGCCCCTCTCCAAGATTCTTGAGCAAGGAAGTAGAAGAACAGAATTTTCCTGTGAACTCAATCCTCTTTATACTGAAGCTGTCTCTAAAAGGCCAACCAGACAGCAGAGGTTGCCTGGGGAGGATGAAACTAATTGAATCTAATCTTTTACTTAACCCCGATAAGCAGGACCAAGCCTCAGGAAAACTAAAGGAGATGAAAAGCTGGGTGGAGAGCATTCTAAGAATTGTTCTGGTATCACAGATCAGATCACTGGGAAAAGGGATCTTCATAGTATATTTATGCTAAATAAAATCTTTTTTTTTTCTAGAATTAATGCTCTGAGAAAAGAATTTATTCAGAAAAGCAGCAAATTTACATGACTCTATCACCATATTGCAATCATGTTTCAATCTTTGAAATAAGCACTCAGCGATAAGAGGCTGGCTTGAAGAGTCTTCACTTTGCTTTTTTTTGTGTGACTATGAAGGACTGGGCTGGCAAAAGAAAGAGGGAGAGCAGAAGAGGTGAGACAGTGGGGTTTTGGAGCCAGAAAGACCTGGTCTGGGATCCTGGGAAAGTTAACATAACTTCTCTAAGCTTTACTTCTATAAAGGGGGTGGGGGTGTTGTTATGATGATGAAAACAGTATATTGAAAACACTCAGCCCAGTTCCTAGGAACAATACGTGTAATTTAATAACAATTACATTTCCCATGAGTTGGTAATTTTCTATGTATGTGTGTATATTTTCTATGCAATTATTCTAAATTTCCAAATTAGAGAGTTATTTAAATAAAAAAAAGAACTACCCTGCCCCCTCATCCTCCACAAGCTGCATAGTCCAACTTAACTAAATGCAACGTCCAATTACATTATGTTAATTTTCACTAATCTAGCTTCACCTTTCAGGGAACTCAACTCAGTTCTTTATCCCTTACTTGGACTCTTAGTAGTTCTGTTCAGAATCTAGGGCTGAGAACATGCTGCATGCTAAGCACTGAACTGCAGACTGCTCCATACAGATGACTATGCCTGGTGTCTGCCCATAGTCTTGAATGTGGGCATAGGAAGCTGACAGACAGACAAGTTTTCAAGCCAGTTTAGTGTCATGGCATGTCTGGGCATGCACGGTGGTTGTGTGTGTGTACTTGCGCATGCGGAGTGCAGGATGGTGGTCAAGGAGCCTTCCAGGAAAGGGAGATGCTTGACTTGAGTCCTGAAGCATGATTAGGAGTTCAGGGGAGAAGGGCGTGGTCCACATGGGTCTCATTCTGTGCTGTTGACTAGAGGATTAGGTGTGAAGGGAGTGGAGACTTGTCAGCTAAAAAGGTGGACAGAGACAAATCACAGAGGACCTTGTGTGTTCTTCTGAGGAGTGTAGACTTTGCCCTGTTGGCAATGAGCAGGAGGTTCCGAGGATTTTTATGTAGAATAAAATGTTCAATTCTGAGTGTACTGTGGCTAGCTTTTCTCAGATGGATTCAATTGCCCAGGACACAGCGTCCTGGAAGGGATCTGAGGGTAATGTAAAGAGACATTTATTTATTGTTGCTCTCTGTCCTGTTCCTCTCCCTCTTCCTTCTGCTAACTTCTTTCTTCCCATCCTCTCACTCTAGTCTCAAGGGTAGATTTGTCATGTCTGGCCTATCCCCCTGCCTTGGTGATTGAGATGGATATACAACTTCAGCTGGCCAATCAGAGACCTCCCTGGGACTTTTCTGCTACACAGATTCTCTTCTGGTGTTGCCCAGCTGATGGCTATGTCTCTGCTGGCAGTCATCTTACCTACCAGAAATGAAACCTGTTCAAGAAAGAGGGGCAGAGGGGCTGGGGTTGTGGCTCAGCGGTGGAGCGCTCACCTAGCATGTGCAAGGCCCTGGGTTTGATCCTAAGCACCACATAAGAATAAACAAATAGGTAGATAGATAGATAGATAGATAGATAGATAGATAAAAGAATGGCAGAGAAGAGACTGGAAAGCAGAGCTCCCAAATCCACCTCTACCTGAAGTTGGTCTAGGTTTTCAGTTATGTGCTTAAACTAGTTTCCTTTGCAACCAAAAGAAGATCAGCAATCAGGGAGGAGAGCTTTCTGGAATGTGGAATTTTAGTGCTAAAACTGGGACATTTCCAATTAAACGGAGCCAGGCGCAAATATAGAGACTGCAGCCTAGATGGAAGGCTTTTGCAGTTGTCCCGTTAAGGAAGGACACATGTCCAACTTGTTGCATTTGTTTAAGAAATAAGGGAATGGATTTGAGTTTTGGGGAAATCAAATAGGTGTGTGTTAGATCAGTATAAGAAATGAGAGATAATTCTTGAATGCTTCTCAGGCTTCCAGTTTGGGTAACTTAGTGACCATAATGCTACTAATGAAATTTTCGAGAGCCAGGCACAGTGGTACAGGTTTATAATCCCAGAGACTCAGAAGACTCAGAAACCTGAAGCAGGAGGATCACAAGTTCTAGGCTAGTCTGGGCAACTTAGTCAAATCCTATCTCAAGAAAAAATAAAAATGGCTGGGAATCTAGCTCAGTGGTAATGTGCCCTTGGATTCAGTCCCCAGTACTAGGGGGAAAAAAAATAGAGAGGAGATGGATTTAGTCTTGGACTTACTATGCTGTTTCAGAGTCTTGCATGACTGTTAAAAATGTCCACCAGGCAACAGACAAGTCTGGTGTTTGGACAAGAGATTGGGGCTAGATGTTTAGATGATGTCATGGAAGCTAATGGAAAAGAATGGTGAGTTTATGGAAGAGGATGATTCATATTATTGAAGGGGTCCATGAGGCAGGGACTGAAAGACTTCATTGAATTTAGAAAATAGTAGTTCACTGGTCATTCAGTTGTGAGATCAGTTTCATTACAACAGTGGAGGTAAAAGCCAGATTATGGTTCCTTGAGAGGATGGGAAAGGAGACCACATATAAAAAAAAAAAAAAAAAAAAAAAAATTAGGGCTGGGGCTATAGCTCAGTAGTAGAGCGCTTGCCTGGCATGTGTGAGGCACTGGGTTTGATCCTCAGCACCACATAAAAGTAAATAAATAAATAAAGATGTGTGTCCATCTACAATTTAAAAATTTTTTTAATTTTTTATTTGTTCTTTTTAGTTGTACATGACAGTAGAATGTATTTTGACATATCCTACGTACATAAGTATGACTTCTCGTTTTGATGGTTGTACATGATGTGGAGTTACACTGGTCGTGAACATAGGAAAGTTAAGTCCAATTCACTCTTTCCCACCGCCACTCCCTCCTTTCCCTTCATTCCCTTTTGTCTAATCCAGTGAACTTCTATCCTCCACCCCACCGCCCCACACACACATTGAAAAATTCTAATAAAAGGTCAGAAGATAGGGGGATAAGTGAAGAGCTGGAGGGCTTGGACTTGACTGGGAGGGACCCTCAACCTGTGAGCTTGATGGCAGGTGGCTATGATAGAGATGTGGGCATGTGGGGAAGCAGGAAGTTTTAAGAATTCAGGTCAGATGGCATGTGTGTGCATGGATGTGTGTGTGTGTGTGTGCGTGTGTTCTGGTGTAGAAGACAGGGGTACTTGGAGGGTGACAAAAGTTTAGAATGGAGGAGTTGAACAAACTCTAACAAAAAAAAAATTATGGAATATCTGTTAAGGATCCAGCGGGGATTAGAAATACTACCACCACTTTTCCTCAGCTATAATTTATTCTCCTTATTCATTCTAATTATCTTCCTGATAACAAAGGTTATCATGTTAAGACTCTGCTTAAAATCTCTACCCACACCATATAATTCAACGCAAACTACTGATTTGACCCAATCTTCCTTTGCAACCTCATCAACATTACATATCTCCTCTGTAAAGATCTCTGTTGTCATGACTCTATGGCTTTTTGAGAATTTAGTGCTTTTTTTTTTTTTTTTGCATATACTATTTTCATGCTGAGATTATTCTTCATCAACAAACTCCTATTCATCCTTCAAAGCCCAACTGATATTTTACCTCTTCTGTAAAATTCTTTCTGACTCATTCAGGCAGAGCAACATCTTATCATAGCATCTGCCACATTTCATAGTAATTTATGTTTTCCTCCTACAGCCCACCCCCCTTATTCCCATCCAAACTATTCTGAGAGATCCTGTCTTCACTGGGTTTATCCTGGGACACACCTACACAGTGCTAATAGGAGCTACTATACTCCTAGTCACAGCTCAACAAACAAAAGAATTTCTCTTTGTCCCTTCTAAAATCCAAAGGCTTCATCATTCGCATTACCGAGTGTGCTGTTTTTCTTTTGAAGTTATGTTTTACAAACTTATAAGGCATGATGATACTTTAGTTTCCTGAAGAACTTTCCTCATTTAATTCTGCAAGTTACAACATGTTGATAGTCAACTTTCTACAATTCATTTTTCCTTAAAAGATCTTCTCCAGGACTGAGGGTGTAGCTCAGTGGTAGAGCGCTGGCCGAGCATGCACAAGGCCCTGGGTTCAATCTCCAGCACCGAAAAAAATAAAATTCTTTCCAGTCCTGCTGAGAAGTCAGTGGCTGAAGTATCAGGAAATGATTCTTTAAATATCTTTTAAATACCTCTAATTATACACAGCAAACCCACATACCCTGACTTCATACCCTGGACTTTGGTTTTTCTCCTGATTTTCAATTCAATGAAGAAAATGTGAAATGGCTTACAATAGAGATGAAAAAAAGAAAAAGAAAAAAAAAAAAAACAACTGAAAAACAAGTTGTTCTCCCTCCTCAGATTTATGTAAAAATTTAGAATTACAAGAAACATTATCACCTAGACTGAATCCTTGTTAATAGATGAGGAAACAAAACTAGAGGTCATGAATGTCCTCAGGTCACACAGAAAATCAGTGGCAATCGGACCAGAACATATATTTCCTATTTGTAAGGTACATTAGTGCCCCTTTGTCCAAGGTTTCAATCAAGGTTAGAAAATATTAAATGGAAAATTCCAGAAATAAGCAGTTACATAATTTCAATTTTATTGTAGTATTAATATTTGTAAGCATTTTGTTTTATTATTAGTTGCTATTATAAATCTCTTACTGTGCCTAACATGAATTTATAATAGATATTTATGTATAGGAAAAACATTTTATAGAGAGGGTTTGGTATTATCTGTAGTTCAGGAAACTACTGGGGTCTTGGAATGTATCTGCCAGGCACAAAAGGGGGACTGTATGTTTTCTTTCTCTTAAATCATACTGACTATGATGAAAGATTCAGGTTTCTTGGAAAAGCATATGAAATAATGAAATATGCTTTTGGATCTCTCCAAAAGAGATTCTCTTTCCTCGTGTGTAAAGTAGGGATAATAATAGTAGCTCCCTCCTGGATTTGTGGTGAGACTTACATGAGTTAATAGATGCAAACTGCCAAACACAGTACCTGGTCTTTTTAATGCCTGGAGTACATTACTGTTTATTTTTACTAGTAAACACATTACTTTTTTTTTTTTTTTGGTCCTTGGAATTGAACCCAGGGGCACTTAACCACCGAGCCACATCCTTAGCCCTTTTTATTTTGAGACAGAGTTTCACTGAGTTGCTTAGGGCCATGCTAAATTGCTGAGGCTGACTTAGAGTTTGTAATCCTGCCTTAGCCTCTCAAGTTCCTGGGATTATAGGCATGTGCCTGGCCCAAGATATTACATTCTTGATTATGAAAAAATTTGATTATTAAAGAACTTGTTTGTTCAACTTACCTTACTCGATTGATTTTAAACTTTCCAAAGTTATTTCATTTTTTTCCTCCCTATTCAAACCATGCATGAAGACAACCAATGGGAATCTGGCCGATATATACACAGGTGTATGAACTTAGGATCTACATTTTTTAGTTGTAGAATTGGGCACAACTTTATTTCTCTGAGCATGTTTCCTCATTTGTAAGATGGGATTAAATCACATCACATTGATTTTCCTTTGTTTAACAGCTGTGGGGCTTCAATGGGTGGTCACATGCAAAATGCCTGCCTGGTGTCTGGACTTCACTCCAATGCCTTGCGCAAATGTCTATGAATATCGACAGGTTGTACAGCCCATATTGAAATGTCATCAGAAGCACATTTAGAACAAATCATTTCTAATTCACTGGCTATGGGGAAAGCTTTCAAAGTTAAGTGTAGAAATGTGAACCTGTGCATTCTAATGGGCAATTCTTGGGTACTGTTCTCAGAAGGGATGTTGGTTTTCTGATATAATGTAAGGCTTCTATATAATTTTTGCCTCATTTAAGTACAAGCTGTACTATTTATGTTTAAAAGAAAATGTTTATTAGTTTCCTTTTTATTTAAGTCCATCTTAGGTGGAAACTTATCACAACTTGTACTAGTTCTAGCTTTTTTCCTTTTCCTTCTTTATTTTGGCAGTACTGACAATTGAACCCAGGGCACTCTAGCATTGGGCTAAATCCCAAGTCCTTTTTATTTTTTAATTTGAGGCAAGGTCTTGCTAAGTTGCTAAGAGTAGCCTCAAACTTATGATCCTCCTGCCTCACCCTCCTGAGTCTCTGGTACTATAGGCATGCACCATCCTACCTGGCTTCTAGTTTTTCATTATATATATATATATATATATATATATATATATAAAATTATACAACTAGTAAGCTAAAAAAAAAATAATCTATGGTTGGAGGTGTAGCTTAGTGGTAGAGTATGCACTTAGCCCTGGGTTAAATTCCCAACACACACATATAGACACATACTTGTGTATTACCTAAATCTTACATGCCAATTTTAAGAATGTCCTTACTTGGATCCCAGGGAACACTACTGACCCAGTCTGTCAGTGCCTGGCTCAGAGGAAGTACTATTTCTACATTTGTTCTGGGAGTGACTGTTTTATCCCTGTTCCAGACACAAATATGTGAATCCACAGGGCCCTTATTATTTTACATGGTTAATATCCTCTAGGATCAGAGATGTAAGCTCTTCTAGTGAATGAATCTCTCCCTTTTATCACTAAGCAGTGTGCATATGTGTGTGTGTATAGAAGTGGGGCAGAGGGTGGGGATTAATGAGTTGAGAGGCCAGAAGTAGCAACTTGCACATAATGTCTAGCTGCAAATTTCTCAGACTATCAAGACTGGCATCATATTATCATGTATCTCAATCATTTTAGTTACTTGCTTCCAAAACAGTATAGACTGTTTGGAAGGAATTAGAGGGTATAGGGATGCTTCATATATAATATTCTCAATGATGCCTGAAACTTTGCTACGAACTCCCATTCCTTTGTGCTGAGCATTGTTTGCTCCTCCATAGTTCTGTTTTATTGTGCCAATGGTCTACAGATTGATATATTAAGTCACTAGTACTTTTACCATGAATTTATTTGGACTGTACTTTCCTCCAGGGAAAAGAAAAAATTTGGTTCTGAAAAAATTGACAGATGAGGTGAGGGTTCCTTGGATTATAGCTCATGTTTGCCCAGGGCTGGCTGATAGCTAAATGGCCTTAATAGATTTGAATGGCTCAGATAAGAGGACAGCCATTGGAGTAACAGAAGGTTCATCTGAAGGCAAAGGTAATTTGCTTCTTGCAGTGGGAAAGGGTGGAGTAGCAGGTAGAACCAAGATCTGCAAGTCAGCTACAGGAGGAGGCTATGCCAGGTTGTGCAGATGGCTGAAGCTGACTGTGGGACCAGGTCTCTCTACCTGCTGGCTTATTTCTTGTAACATTAAGGCAGTGCACATTTCACCTGCCATATTTCCTTACACACCCCTGCCATCTCATCACCATCCAACCCCCTTCTTGTTTTTGGAACTGGGGATTAAACCCAGTGATGCTCTACCACTAAGCTACATGCTGCCACTATTTATTTTTTATTTTGAGACAAGGTCTTGCTAAGCCACCCAGACTGGCCTTTTTCTTGCAATCCTCCTGTCCCAGTCTCCTGATTACACCATAGGCCCCACCCCTGGCTTCTATCTTTCTAAAAACTTTTCTATCCAATCTTATCCACCTAAAAACTTTTCTATCCAATCCTATCCACCATCCCCAATACAGTTGTCTTCTATTCATAAGAATTTGGTCAGAACTGATGAGAGTGCTTGTAAAAATTGTTGCCTAGTTCTCATAAATATAGTATATAAATTCTTCTTCAGTCCTTTACTAGAATGGGTTGAGTGACCATCTTTTGTTTATACTTTTTTTTCTTTTCTTTTTTACAGTAGTGGAGATTGCACCCAGGGTACTCTACCACTAAGCTACACTCACAGTCCTTTTTATTTTGATATAGGGTCTGGCTAAATTGCCCAGGCTGGCCTTGAACTTGTGATCCTCCTGCCTCAGCTTCCTGAGTAGCTGGGATTACAGGCCTGAGTTGTTGTGCCCACCTGTTGCCACTCTTTGCACGAGTGCACTGGTTCTCAGAGATGGGCTATCTTTCTAGCTTGATCAGTTCATGATTTGGTGCTCTTTGGATGCCTCCCTTTTCTTTCCTTTTTGGAAGATGTTGCCTTCCCTTTCTCTGTGGGAAACCCAGCCCAGGGGGAAGGTCAGAGGAGGAGGCAGGGCACCTTCTGCAAGCAGTTGGTGAATATGAGTCACCAGAAGTCTAATGACCTTTCCATTTGTTATCAGTTTCCATGGTCACAGCTGGGTCTCAGGATGGGAAACAGCCCTCCAGGCATGAGGAATCACAGACTCACTCTTAACAACCTCTTCTGCCTCCTTGTTGCTTACTGGATAGGCAGTATATGGGAGACCTTCTGCACACTAGCTTGTGGCCACTTTCGCCTCTTATCTCCCAAGACTTCATGCCAATGCACACAGTGTTTCTTCTGCCTCTCTCAAGCCCCAGTTCATAATGCCCTCCCTTGGAAGCCTTCTCAGAAGGCTCTCTGGTTTGGAGCTGGTCCCTCTTTCTCTTGGGCTCTCAGCACCTGTGCTTACGAGTCCCGGCACTTCTCAGATGACGCTGTCATGAGTGTGTGTGTGTGTGTGTGTGTGTGTGTGTGTGTCTGTCATTCCAACCCTCTTTGCTCCAGACTCATGTTCTTGGTTTGCTGTGAGTCTTGTTTGTCTTCATGTCACCAGCCTGACCCACATCCCAACAGGTGTTCAAAAAAATTAACTGAATGAATGAAGAGAAAAGGTCTTTTATTAATTTATTGAGCAAACACCAGCAAAACAATGCGAGACACTGACTCAGTAAAGAAAGCAACAGTGCTTTTTAATGAACTTTCTTTCAAATCTGTGAACATGCTAGCTGTGAAGTAAATGCTTTTATTCTTTCCACAGAACATATTTTAAACAATGATCACAGTGTTAAGGTTAATAAGATGCTGGACAGATGAGTAGCCAAAGAATGTTACAAAACAACACAATCTCACCAACAATATATCAAATGCAAATTTACTGAGACATCAAGAAAATAGCTAGAAACATCATTACAGTAACTAAGTCTGTAAAACTAGGGGAAAAAGCACTGTATAACAAAAACGCCTTTCATAAGCTATCAAGGGAGCACACGTTATAGACAAACCAAGTTTCTATTTGAAGTAGCATGTAGCACCAACACATTGGCAGGACCAGCAGAGGGGCAGTGGTGTTGAACCAAGGCATCTGGGACAGAAAGGGATCTCAGGGGTCGCCTGCTGCCAGCCCCTTGTTTTACAAATGGGAAAATGGAGGCCCAGAGAGATGAACTGCCTTGTCCAAAGTAAGATGATAACAGGATAGGCTAGAAAATGACTGAGGGCTAAAATACAGGCCCCGACTTTAGGTCAGTGCTCTATTGTGATATACTTATATAACTCTATTTGATTTAAGGTATCTTTTCCTATTGATCTATTATCATGAAATAAATAGATCAGTACAATTCATACTATACTCTAGTATTACGTTCATTTCACCAAGAAACGCCTGACATGTATGGTTGTTATTTACTTCTTGGGCCTGTATATATCTTAGTTATAAATTGGTTGAAAAGTCAGCATCTGAAGAGAAAATTGGCACTTCTTCCACTATGAAAATTAATCTATGCCTCAAAATTACCGAATTGTTGGTACAAAGTTGTTGTTTTTTTCCTGATAGTTTAAAGATTAGTAAAAGAGACACATAGTCCAAACATGGAGCCTGCAAAAAGCAGGCCTTTCCTTTAAAAAGTAAGGTACTTTTCACTTTAATAAGGTAAGGAATTTAAAAACCTGAAATTTTTCTTAGAAAAGGAAAAAAGTATTTAGTCACAACCCATAAATTGTGAACCACCTCATATAGAAAGTATTTCTCTATTAAAAAAAAAGTGTTTTTGTAAAATACTTTGGAATCTTATGTTTGGCCTAGCCTATCTTGCCATGGTGATGAGACCTCAACTGGACAGATTTATGATGAACTAATGAAAATATAGGAATGAAAAAGGAACAAGATCACTGTTAACAGAAGCAGCATTACAGACAAAGTATATTGAGTGTATTTAAATAGTTCAATGGGAATGAAGCCAAGAAGCTGCCTGTATATATTTAAGTGTGTCATTACAGTGGTAGCAGAAAAAAATAACACACATTGGCATCTACCATTATCACAAACCAACTGCTGGAGACGGTTTAACTGTGGCTTCACAAGTAGAACAGACCAGATAAATAAAAGTGACTTCTGCATATCATATATATGTATACATATATTATATTTTCCTCACATAGTATCTAGTTATAAGTAAATCAACATGTGGTTACAATTTCCCCCCTCTTGTGTCAGCATCAAAGGACAATTTGATTCCATTTTTTTTTTATGAACATGCCCTACACCTGGTTAGGAAATTACATGACATTTATACTCATAGCCTTTATTTTATCTGACCAGTAAAAATAAAATCAAATCTCCTGGGACCTCAAGCCCATTTCTTACCATAACAAACAAATTAACAAATATATAGCAAAACATGCTTGTTTACCGTTAGGCAAAAGACTGTTTTAATGCTAAAGAATAAACTATGCTGGCTGCTAATAATGTGTACAAAATGGTATAATAAGAGTGATTTCATGAAAAGATTCTGTAGTAAGCTGTGTTATAAATATTTAAAGAAACATGTTAAAAATTAGAGTGAAAATAAACTCAGTGTTCTGAAACTATCCGTAGAAAAATATACTTATAAAAAAAAGAATGTCTCATTAAGTGAAGCATAAGATGTGAAGTTGTTGTCTTAGTGTACATTTCCAATTTCACCTTTTGAAAGGCAAAAAGCTTTCTCTTCTATGCAGGTGCCTGTAATTTACTTGGGACTGAGTATTTCACAGAACCAAGCAGTAGGTGACAAAAGGTTGAGGGCAGTGCCGTGACTTTCACAGGGTCAGTTCACAGTGCTGAGTCGACGGGTGAGTGGGAGGAACACTGACTACGTTCGAGCCACTTAAAAACAGGACTGTATTTGCTCACCACCAATGAGCATGATGTTCAAGCCCAGAGCATTGGATTTTAAAAGGTTTTGCTTTTCAGGGCAGATTGTACATAAGTAAGGAAACTATCGTAAATAATTCTTTCTCAGGGTTGAATCCTCTGTGATTAAGTTTTTAACCCTTCATTAGTAGTTCTTTTTAATGAGCTGAAAGTGGACTAAAGTGTCATATCCTCAGTATGGTTTGGCCCCTAATTAAAAAGGAGCCTTCCTTCCTCTCTGATAAAGTCACGATGCCCCTTTGGCCAGAGGAGATGCATGCTTTTGGCTTCCCCATGGACATCTTGAGGACATAAGGGCTATCTTCTCAGAGGAAGGCTGAGAAACTCCCATGTCCAGCAGCTGGGACCCTATGGTCCAAGGAGTGTACCGCTGCGTCCAAGCCCCTCCTGAGAAGCTTGCAGTTTCCCTTGGAGGGTCTGTGGACAGGCAGGGTTGAAACTGCAGACATCTGGGGAGAGCATATGAGTCCTGACACCTTAATGTTTTAAGTCTATTTCTTTCCCACCAAGTCTCATCTTCCTGGGTCTGGGGAGGGGAATGTCACCTCTGAAAATACTCTAGCAGCAGAGGGAGAATACAAGGGAGGCTAATGGAGAAGAAGAGGGGGACAAATTACAAAGCTGGCCTGAGACGAGCAGTTGGTTTTTACATGTTTCTGCTCCCCCTGGTCAGGCTCACTGTTCACTGTCTCATTTTAATCACCAGGGCAGAAATTTCAGAGGTGTCTTCCCCAGGAAAGCACAGCTGCTACAGTCCTCCTCCAAGGGTCCCCTCCCCTTTTCTAGACTCAAGATGGCTGAAGCCCAAAAGGGTCCCTATGAATTAATACCTTATCAAAGAGCTTTCAGTTCAGTTTCAGTTTTTAATTGGCATGGTTCATCATCACCTAAGAGGTCCAGCAAGTTTCAAGAGAGGAGAGATGACATATCACCTGATCACAATGAATACAATCTTTAGGATGCTTTTTCTTTATTTTTTTGCACAATAACTATATGAAAAAAATTTTTATTCTACCTACACAGCTCAAGATAAATACAACTTCTGGAGTTGAGGAACTGCTGTTACATGGAGAGGGGAGCTTTGATGAGGAAATAAGCTTTGATATGTGTACATACGAAGACATACATATACAAAATACACCCCTTTCCCTTGTACACTATACAGGTTGGCACAAACCTTATTAAGAGCAGAATATGATATAAAGGTTTCAGGACTGAAATTATTCTTGGCATTTTAATTTGACAGGTGCTTAGGCATTTTAAGTCTTAACATATCTGAATCAACTGAATACATGAAATATATAATTGTGTTTTTAAGAAGGCCCAGGCCAACTCTCCTTAAACAGTAACCCAAAGTAATACCATAGTTATCAAATGGAAAACAAAGATTGTTATTCTGTATTAAATCAGTAAAGGGTATTTTAAAGAAAGGGCAACTTGGAAAATAAAGACTTTAGAGTCCATTATTCCAAAAGAAGAGCATTTTAGTTATTAGCAGTGGTTACCAAATAAGCTGGAGGCAAATCTCTTCAAGGAGTCGCTCAGGATTTGCTTTGTTGGGAAGAGACGAGGAACGGTTCCATTCTTCCACTATAAGATGATGCAGGTTTTCTTATCCTTGAAAGGGTTTTCTGAAGTCGGTATGCCTGTCAGCAAAGGGTCACTCCTGGCGTGCTCCTCACAGTAGGACATGAGGTCTGCAGAGGCCTTTGAGACCTGAGGAGACAAACCAAAGCAACAAATAAGGATGAAAATCCTTTATTCAGAACTCTCCAGAGTGTACTGAACGCTAAGCCATGGGGTGGAGACTGATTCAAACAGGATAAGCAGCCTTAGACATCATTCTCATACAACTAGTCAGGTACAAAGGGATATGGTTCCTGGCAGGGATGGTTTTCCCTAGCCAAGTGATCAGACAAGCTGGCATGGTTGTCCCTACACGTGAGCACTGAGAATATCACACCAGCCAGCTAGCTGGTATTCCTGCCAAAATACTTAATGAGAATCTGATCAGCAAAGGAGCATGACCCAAGTAGGGGTGATTTTGAAAAATGAGTTGCCTGGGTTCTTAAAAAGTGGACCACGTGTTAGATATTATTTAAGTTTCAACTGGCTTACAGAAAAAATTATATGTGTGTATAGGGGGGATTATATAAGCAAACATGGTGAAATGTTAAGAATTGGCAAATTATGGTGAAGAGAATATGAATGTTTAGTGTTACAAGTCTTCTTTAGGTTTGAAATTTTTCAGAATCAAAATTGTGGGATGTATCAGGGAAGGAAAAGTTTGTGAATCAAGGGAAGGTTCTATCAGTTCTTATCCAGGTAAAAACAGATTGGAAGCAGAACAGAACTGAATTATTGGCTTGAAGCCAGAACTCTGAAGCCAAGTTGTAGAGCTTCAATATTTACTGTTAGAGGGCTGGGGATGTTGCTCAGTGGTGAGTGCTGGCTTAGTATGTGTGAGGCCCTAGGTTCTGTCCCTCGAATGGGAGCAGGCAGAATAAAAGGAAAGATTTATTGTTATCTATTAGGTTTGGGGAGATACAAAGGGCAAAACCAGCATAGGAAAATGCTGTGCCCCTCTCCAGCTTGAGTTAGGCTTGGAATAAGTCATACCCTGTTTTCAGAAACCTGGGTGGAAGACCCCAGGTAATAATCAGGTCAGGCACCCAGGCCACTGAGTGTGGCGGAGCTGGCTCTACGGAGCTCTGCACTCGGCAGCCTGCTGCTTTGAGGACAGGTGACCATCTCAGTTCAGAGGAATTTATCAGGTGACTGCTTCTGTTCCTAGGAAACAGCCTTAGTCACCACATTCCAGGGTTCTCATTGCTGAGTCCTCTCTTGGAACCAAGCAGGGAAAGACTTCAAAGTCATGTGATCTAAGAAATGCATTCCAGCTCCTCAGTGGGACCTGCCTTCATCCTGGGGGTAGAAAATGGTCACCAAAGGGTGCACATTTAAAAAGCTATGTTTTCCTAAAAGGAAGACCCCAGTTGTTGACTTTAAGGCACCCTCAGATACATTGATACCCTAGAACACTTGATAAACTCCCTGTCCCAATTTAGAACATAGCAATCATTAGACTTGACCCCTTTCATTTAGGGAAGGCAGGTCCTCTGCAAATCCTGTGCAGGATTTTGCGAACAGGGGTCAACTCAGACTCTGATTCCTCATTTTTTTATTAAATGAGGCCTGGGCTAGGAAATAAAAATTAATATTGTGAGGCCCTTGACCTGCTCTAGAAAAATCCTGGAAGCAAGCTGCATTAACTGGCACCCTCTTCTCTGACTCATTTCCCAGTCTTGGAAGAGCAGCAGGGACCACAGCAGGCATGATTCTGTCCCTTGGGTTCCTCACCTTTATCCTTTCAATGGAAGCTTCTAGTCTTAGCTGCTGCACAGTTCTCCTGGCCTGGGCTATGTTGTTGGTGCTTGCTGTTTTGCTGGACATCTTCAATGGTTGTTCTTCCCTGAAATCTGAAAAAAAATTTTTTTCAAATAGTGAATAACAGTCATCTTTAAGTTATTTAAACATTCATAGGAAAATGTGTGTTACTTGAAGGAAAATGGATGCATCTGCCCATCAGCACAGCCTCTTCGAGGCAGTTACTGAGATGCCCTGAGCAATCCCAGTGGTGGCTTAGATGTTCCAGCTTGTCATCCATTTGAGTGTCAACATAAATTTTTGGTTTGCAGAAACCCAGAACAGCAGTTTAATCAATGAAACCCAACATATAGCATAAGGGCGGTCTTTTAAAGAATTTTCTAGGAAGAAACAAATATCAATATTTGCAGTAGTTAAGGGGCCTTTGGCCACCAGAGGCCACGTTACATGTCAATTTAATACAACTACTACATACTCTAACAGAAACTGAGTTTATTTCTTTTGAGCTCTCTTACCCAACTATTAGGCTGATGCAAGTCCTGGCAAGAGAAAACAGTGAGAAGGCCTCTCCAGAGACCTCTGCACAAAATCACATTTTCAGGTGCTATCAACATGTGCAAATGTTTCCAGAATGTTAGGCAGGTAAGCAGTCTTTATTCAAGAAAAAGTGGCAAACTTTTGGCTGAAAGACTCAATGATAGATCCACAGTAAATGTCAACTGAGACGCATGAGCAGCTGTAAGTCTGAAATAATCAATGAAGCTTTATCATTCCTTCCTTTGACATCTCTCTGGCCTCATCCTGGTGGCCAAGGGTTTGCTAATCCTGTTACCTTCCCCTTCCCTATATGTTTGGCCAGGATTGACTCTCCTCTTTTTGTCTGAGCCCTTGAGTTCCAGGCTGCCCTGCTGTCCTCTCCCCAGATACCTGATGTCAAACAACGGAAACAGGCTGGCCTTTTGAGCTTTGACCTGCCTGGTTTCTAGTGGCACATTTCATGAGGAAGGCAGGCCTGGGACAAGAGCTGCCTGGTGCCCCTGCCATATATGGTTAAGTTTTCTCTTGGCATGATGGTGAATGGAGGAAAAGATAGAGCTGGCAGGCCTAGCAGCAGTGTGGTAGTTTATGACTCACAGGAGCAGGTGGACAGTAGGTGTGTCTTGCCAGCACTAGGCAAGGGCTCAACAGTTTTAGGACGTTGTGGCGCCAGCAGCAAACCCAGGCTGACTCAACCTTCAGCAGGACCTGCAGCTGCAGGAAGGCTTAGACTAGTCAGGCTGCAAAAAACACCAGCAAGCCACAGGCTCCATGCTGTCCACCACGTGGGCATTATGGTACTCCAACACTGAGTTTCACCAGATTATGATATCCCCAAGGACTGAATTCAAGGATCTCTGAGGTTGCACCCTCTGAGGTTGGAGGAAGCATTGGGTCAGGTACACAAATAAAACTGCTTTTAATTGGGTGCAGAACTTTGAAATCAGCTTCATGAGTAGCTTCACATTCCTGGGACTGCACCCTACTTCTGCCACTTCCCAGACAGGTGGAAGTGGGCAGACTGAGCCCAAGAATTTTTGAGGTTGTTGTTTTGTTTTTGCATACTCAGGGCTGCTCTTCCACTGAGCTACATCTACAGCCATTTTTTTTTTTTCTGGTACAGGGTCATGCTATGTTGCCCAGGCTGCTCTTGAACTTGTGATTCTCCTGCCTCATTACATGCATGTGCCACCATGCTCAAGTTTTCTCAGTTGTAACATAAAAATACTACTAATCACCACAAAATGCTTTTTTGGGATTCATTCACTGATGCATACCTAAGGGTTAAGCACAGGACCAAGCCACTCTCATAAAATGCAACTGCTATTATTTTTATCCTGGCGGGGGGGCAGGGGGCCAGGGGTCATACAGACCATGAACTGGAATTCCTTTACCTGACTGTTCTGCCCACCTCTCCTCAATTCTGGTCACTGAGTGTCAAGGGTTTTGACTGAGTGGGTCTAGGCAGGGCTTCAGGGATCAGCTCTTTTTTGATTCTGCCCCCAGGCACTTCTGCCACACTCTAGTATCAAGGTGAGACACAAAGGTTGGTGATAGCCAACAGAGGATTGCCACAGGGAAAAAGAAGCCCTAACAGTACAGGAAATTGGGAGGAGGAAGCATGTGGCAGGGCAGGGTGGCCTTGCCTTGTCCTGGCCTTGGGCAACCTCAGTTCAACACATTCTTCCTCAGACTCCTCAGTACTGCTGCCCCACCCAAGGAGAGGCCTCAGGTCTCCTCCTCGGGGGTGTTACCCACACCCAGCCACCTGGCCTAGCCCCTTTCTATGCTCCCAGGCCAGCATCTGAAATGAACGTGAGGTTGTGGGCAACTTCACCCCAAACACTGCCCAGTGCCCAGTGAGTTGGTTGCAAATTTCATTCCCCTGCAACACATTGATCTGGGCTGCCCCTCCAGTTGGTGGCTGTTCTCAGCCTCCAGAATGTGAACATGACACCTTTTCTGAGTGGCCTGTGGTTTCTAGGCTGCACCCTCAGGATTTTCTAAATGTGCTGCTTGCATGAGAACAATGCCAAGCATTCTCCTCAACCTCCAGGGCACAAACTTTCCAAGGCCTGGGCAAGTTTTCCTGTAACTGCAAACAGGTCACACAGATGGGACCTTGACCAGTCATTGCTCCCACCCCGTGTGACCATAAGCAAATAGTCCACAGTCAGGCTATATTTATAAAAAGCCTGGGAAGGTCCCTCTCAAAGTGGTGAGAAAGCTGGCACCTAGAATACGGGAGACTTTTCCCCTTCTTGACTGAATTTTAATCAGGATTTAAAACAGCTAGCTAGTAAGAACAAAACATAAGAGAAAAAAGATAAAAACAGTTAGCAATCCCCAATTCATTCTTGCCAGCTCTGGCTTTATGCAGTGGTCTGGTTCTGATGTCTGCTCTGCCCTGCTTCTTCACTGTGGGGCCTTCTCACTCTCACAGCTCCCTGCTGCCTTCCACTGGGGAATCTTGCAGGTCCCAGGCTTTGCAAAGTCCATGCAAGATCATTGATTGATTGATTCATTCATTCATTCATTTTAAAAGATCACTTGAGCCCAGGAGTTCCATGCCAGACATGACAGATACAGCCAGTAACTCCTGGCTTCTAGTGATCCTCCTGCCTCAGTCTCAGTTTCAGCCTCTGAGTAGGTGGGAACTAGTATGTGATACTTTTTTTTTTTTTTCCGGCAGGGGGAGGGGTATGAGGGATTGAACCCATGGGCAATAAACCATGGAGCCACAACCCCAGTCCTTTTTATTATTTAAGGCAGAGTCTGCTAAGTTTCTTAGGGTCTCACTAAGTTGCTGAGTCTCTCTCAAACTTGCAATCTTCCTGCCTCATCCTCCCTAAGTGCTGGGATTGATTATAGGTGTGCGTCACCATACCCAGCTGCAAAACATTTTTAAATGAGTGCTACTGGTACTTGGTATAGCAAGCTAAGAATAAATGGGTAGGATGGACACAGCTTCTGCCCTCACAGAGACATTAGATAAAGAGGATCCTTTCCTTTTGTGTTTCAGGAAGAGCCCAATCCTGCCACTGCTCTCTGCTCCTCTCAGGCTCCCACTCAATCTTTTCCTGAAAGTTCCTTCCCCTGTGCTGGTAAATGAATAATTGATTAAAGTTTTGGAGATGGGAGATTTTTTATAGCATCACAAAGTTATTAAACACAAACATCTTCCTACTGAATATCATACAGCAATAGCTTCAGAAGTCAATTAAATGCGGGTATTTATGGGCAACCCTAGAGAATACTGTAAACTGGGCCACTGGAAAATAATATAATCTCTGACTATCACTTTGTTCCTATGGAGAAATCAGATCAAAATTATATTGTTTCAAGTTGGGGAGTCTCTTCCAGGGACTCTTGAGTTTCTTGGCTGAGCTACCTGGCCTCAAGGCAGGGCTCCTATTGTTTCACTCCTGAGAGGGAAGGTGTTCTCAGTGCTTTGCTCTGCCTTAACAGCTGGGCTGTGGCAGAACAAGACCAAGGGCTGGGCAGGCTATCTCCAACTGTCTTGGCACCCTCAGAGGGCTTGCTCTGGTCTTTTCAATGGCAAGGATGTCTGTTGTTTGTGCTATTAATGCTATCCATTTGGTTTCCTTACATCAAGAACAGCTTCCAAGGTAGACACCAATCTCTGTATGGAGGCTGAGAGTACACAGGCTGCATCATTCTAGGACCACTCATTGGAATCCTGAATGGGGCATTACTATCCATCCTTGTTTTACAGATGGGGCAACTGAGGTTAGAAAACTGGCTTTGAGGCAACCCAGTTTGTATACCACAGTCCACCTTGTAATCCTTTTCTCTCCAGAAGCCACCCCTTCTGGAGAGGGATCAAATTCCAACTAAATCCAAAAAAAGAGAGCAATTCCAACGAAATCTATTCACACTCAGCAACATCACTAAATGTTCCACAATGTGGCTCTTAGTCAGGAGTGGCTGACACTCATTGACTTGGAACAGTGGGCCTGCTGACCACCTTGTGTTTATGTGACACCCCTCCTGGATAGAAGGCACCTTGTTTGTCTACCTGGTGCCTGCAGAGCAGTCTTCCCCTCTCCTGTGCACCAGCTGGGCAAGGGCTGAAGTCAGCATCTGGGGTCCCAAGTGCTCCATTCTACCCAGAAGGGTCAAGCCCCGCGTGAGCCTGTGCAGACCACCATCTGGTGAAACTCTGGCTATCTCCTCTATAGCCTTATTTTCAGTTGCATGTAAGGGTAACAGATTTGAATAAACATATGTAGTATTTAGCTAGTCAAATCATTTGCATTGGTTTTAATGCTGTGGTTCATCTGAATTCTCCTGTTCCTAGAAATTCCCAGGAACAAGATGTCCCATTAGGGAAATATGGACATTTTAATCTTTGTTTGTGGGGGGGCTTAAAGCTGGGAGAGAAGGGTGGGGATGGAAAGTGTCACCAAGCACGCTTTGGGAGGAAGGCCCCAGGGAGCCCCAGGGCCATCATGGCCTGGCCAGTAACTGAACCACTGGAGGGAAGCCAACTTTCATGAGCAAACATACCCCTGTGGCTGTAATGAAAGAGCAGCTTAAAAAAAAAAAAAAAAAAAAAAAAAAGTCACAGGCTTCCATTTCCTTTCTGATCTTGCCTTCAACTTCTAATGCCTTCCTCCAGCTCTCTGTCTGCCCTCTTCTGTAAAAAGGGGGATAAAAACACCCATCTCACAGGGCTGTCAGAAGCAGGCAGGAGCACTGCTCAGTGCACCCGGCATACTCATGTGTTTACCAAATGCTGCTCCCTGGGCTCCTCCCTATGGAGGCAAACAAGCAGAAGATCAAGATTACTCTCCAACTTCAAGGCTGTGTGACCAGGTAGCAGTGGCTTTCTAACATGGCCTTGGTGGGAACGGGGGAGTGTAGAGCAGGCTGTTGAGAAACTTCTGTTCTCATGAGCACTTATTATTCCTATCAGAGTCTGCAAGGCAAAGCCAGGCTGCAGATGTTTTTAGTTGGGCCACACACACAGAGTTAGCTCGTGTATGTGTGTGTGTGTGTGTGTGTGTCTGAACTTTAAATTGATGTCGACAGTTAAGAAATTGAGAGATTTTACTTTTAAAGGAAGATTGAAACAAACCTGGATCTGAGTAGTGGCTTCCCTCTCAACATATGCTGGTGCACCTGTGGAGCCCCCAAATTTGAACCCATGACTCTGTCTTTACACTGCGTCTTGGATAGCTAATTCCAGGGACACGTCAAGGATCAGTCAGGGGATGTGGTCTCGCTCTTGCTACTTCCCAGCTCTAAGGCCCTAGGCAAGACTTGGAAACAATTTAAGCCTCAATTTTCTCATGGAAATGAACATAATAATAATACTTTCATATTTCAAAGGACTGTTAAAAGTATCAGATAAAGTAAGTGTGTGGGATGTAATCCCAGCTTCTCAGGAAGCTGAGGCAGGAGGATCACAAGTTCGAGGACAGCCTGGGCAACTTAGTTGAGACCCTGTCTCAAAATAAAAAGCACTGGACTGTGGCTCAGTGTCAGAGTACCCTGGGTTCAATCATTGGTACCAAACAAAACGAAATAAAAAAACCCAACATCAAACAAACCCCCAAAACAAAAACAAAAAGTCTGTGGGCTGCTAGGAATGTAGCTCAATAACAGTGCATACCTAGCATTCGAGAGGCCCTGGGTTCAATCCCTGGCATGGCAAAAGAGAAAAAAAAAAAAAGTCTATCATTACAATAAATATAAGGAATATGTTTTCCTGCCTGTTTAGCACCTGCATCTTCTTATCATATACCATACAACGTGCAACAAGCCCTTGCAAACCCTAATGGGCTGGCCCTAGGCAGCAGCCCTATCCTATTCCTAGCATGGCCCATGGACTGTAGGGCTGGAAAGTGAAAAATGACATCTCCAGGGCCATGAGAAGAACTGTGCCCACCCTCCCCCATTTCATATGCTGAAGTTCTAAACCCTTAGTACCTCAGAATCTGTATCTGGTGACAGGATCTTTAAAGAGGAATTAGGATAAAAAGAGATCTTGAACATAGGCCCTAACCCAGTATGACTGGTGTCCTTATAAGATGGGGAAACCTGACATACAGGGGTACAGGGGGAAGATTAGAAGAAGATGGCTATCCACAAGTCAAGGAGAGAGGCTCAGGAAAAGCAAACCCTACCAGCACTTCGACCTCAGATTTCTAGTCTCCAGAAACATGGGAAAATAAATTGCTGTTGCTTAAGCCCTGAGCCTGTGGCAGCTGGCTATGGTGTCCTTCGCACATGAATACACCCAGTCTCCTGCTGCCAGGGCACTGGAAAATGTCAATTCTGCCAATTAACATATTCTGATAGGTGGGAGTGACAGGAAGATTGATTTCTGCTAACAAGCAGGGTGGTGAGCTAGTTACTGGGTGTGGATGCAGGGGCATCCTAGCCACCTGCAACCAGGTAGAGAAAGGATGAGAGTCCCCGTGGCTGTGGCAGCCTCCTGGTTCTGCACTCTCCACTGGGTCCTGGGGGCCAGTTCTATCGTGCTGGCAGTCCCTCCTAGGGACTCTGAGAACCTGCTCCTCCAGACCTCAGGTGATTAGGCAAGCACCCAACCCCTGTATTAAGCCCATTCCACTGAAACTGCCAAGAGCGCTTTCTGTTTGCTGTAACTGAACCATGAACAACATGCAACTGCTAATCTGCTGTTTGTAAACTGCAAATAACTTGCAGATATTAGCTATGCTGTTATTGCCATACCATCACTGCTGAATACCCCAAACTCTAGGACTCAAAGGAGGGAGTAGTTAAGACATAAATTCTCTCTCAGCCAGACCACAGTAGCAGGCTGTGAGGCCAATAGTGGCGGAACCTGTGACCAGCCGCAGGTCCTACTCATTCTGCACAGTTCTGAGAGCAAAGGGCAGAAAGAGCAAGCTGCTAGTTATGGGGGAGGAGACTGAGAGGGAGAGGCGAGGTAGGGCTGCATGGAGCTTTAGAAAAACGTGGTCTGTAAAGGGGAAAGAGACGGCTAGAGCTCAGCTAAGAGAAATTTACATAGAATCAACAGAATGGAAAATAAAACCGCTCTCACAAGGCTCCAGCAAGCTCATCCTGTAAGAGCAGCAAGCTTTTGAGTTCCTTATCTAGTACCCTACATTAGTAGCATTTTACCTGCCTTCCAGGGTGCATCTCTCTAATAATAATGAGACAGATAAGTTAAATAATGATTAATTTTGATGATAGCCACCATTTACTGAATACTTAGTCTTTGCCAGGTGAGTAAATTCCATGCATTTAGTTCTTACAATAACTCTGGGAGATACATTCTTTTATTGTGTCTGTTTTATAGATGAAGCAGAGAGGTTAAAAAATAAACAAATAAAATAAAGGTATTATATTCATCTAAAACTACAAAAAATTCATGCTTAGAATCACACTGGTTCACATGGTATAGCTGGGGCTCTGGCTGACCTTACTCTCAAGATCACAGTCACCACCCGTCTCTAAACAGAAAGAATACAAGGAAGAAGTGGGGAGAAAGGAGGGGCAGGTGCCAGTCAAAATCTCTTATGGGAAGATACTGTGCTCTATTTAGGGGCTGTGGCTCACTTAGAGAGGTGGTCCCCACACACTGCCAGCAGGAAGTGAGGCGCTAAGCAACCTCCCAAGATGGAAATCAAGGAGAATAGGCTGTTCTCAGTTAAAAGAACAACTGCCCCAGATTCCAGGTAAGGCTTTTGCTAAAGACACAGATGATCCTATCATCCTCAGAGCCCCAGAGAAGCTGGCAGGGAGCCATGAGAATGAGCCAAACCAAGTAATAAATCCAGAAGGAGAGGTTGCTACAGAGCCTGGGCAGTGAGTTCCTAACTTCACTGTATATCCAGAACACTTGGGGGGCACTTGCTTAAAAAACCTGATTCAGGGACTGGAGCTGTAGCTCAGTGGCAGAGCACTTACCTAGCACATGTCAAGCACTGGATTCAATCCTTAGTACCACATAAAAACAAATAAAACAAAGGCATGCTGTTCATCTACAAATACAAAAAAACCAAACCAAACCAAAACAAAACAAAAAACAACCAAAGAAAACCTTGATTCAATAGGTCTAGGGCTCAAGAAGCCGCATTTACAAACTTCTTAGGTGACCCTGACAGCTTCTCTGGAGAAACTTGGATGATGAGCAGTTTCTGCTTCCAGAGCCTGCCCGCGCTTATTTCTATCTGGGAATTAAAACAGGTCATTGTTAAAGCTCTGAACAAACCCTGAAAAATTTGCGTTTGGATTACCTTAACCTACAGGACTAAGCTTCCTTCAGCTTGAAATCACTGTAACTATTTAATATATTTCTTTGCTACAAAAAGTCTAAATTTGTTTTCTTAATAGCCACTTCCTTCTGGAAAATGTCCAGAAGCTAGACATCCCTGCTCTTGCCATGTCTGGTGGTATCCCTCTGCTACCACTCTCACTATTTCTGACCAGGTACCCATAGGGCTCACTCCTGGGGCTCTGAAAGTAGCAGAGTCAACAAGGGCTTTTACAGTCAGATAAATACAAACTGTGGCTAGTTACTTATGACTTCAAGGTGCTTTACTTCTTTGAGCCTCATCTGTAAAACAGGAAGGGATAATCCTGGTAAATACCTTGAAGGGCTGCTTCCAGGAGGAACTGAGGGATGCATGTAAATTAGCACTTGCCTGACATACACTGGTCCTCAAGGGAGGGAGAGGAAGCTCTCTCTACCCTATGACTTTAGCTGTGACCAATGCACTTCACCTTTACTTCAGTCCAAATAGTAGACCATTTAAATTTACACTTGAATGGTTCATAGTCACAGGTGAAATACCACTGTCTATCCCTTCTTGAGTGACATCTGTGACATCTCCATTGTCTTGGTCACTGAGGCACCCTTTGGTCTCAACCCTCCTTCTAACTTCTCATATCAAGAGCTAACTAATAAAAATACAAGCCACATGTATGATTTAAAAGTTTTCACTGGCAACATGAAAAGAAAAATAGAAAAAAAGTAAAATTAAGTTTAATACGAACAGAATTGACAGGTATTCCTTATAATAATTATTGCAGTTTACATTTTTGAATACCCAGTGTGTATTTTTCACTTACAGTGCATCCCAATCTGGATGTCCCAATTGGAGTGCTTCATAGACCCGGTGCCTAACTGGACACAACACTGCCTGCTATGATAAACAGTACAAACTTACATTCTGGAACTTTCCAAATTCTCGGGACTCTGACTCTGAAAAACTATGTTTTAATTTCCCCATTTTCCCAGCTTCTATTTTACCCAGTCTTTGCTCCCAGGACCTTGAGCCAGGGATGCTGGCCTCAGCTTGCTACAGCTCTCCAGACCCTAATCGTCTTCCAGTACATTTTCTTCTGACCCTTTGCTCAGATACAGTACCACTTTCAGCTTATTCTTCTTCTTCTTCTTTTTTTTTTTTTTAAAGAGAGAGTGAGAGAGAGTGAGAGAGAGAGAGAGAGAGAGAGAGAGAGAATTTTAATATTTTTTATTCTTTAGTTTTTGGCGGACACAACATCTTTGTTTGTATGTGGTGCTGAGGATCGAACCCGGGCCGCACGCATGCCAGGCGAGCGCGCTACTGCTTGAGCCACATCCCCAGCCCCTAGCTTATTCTTTTGAAAAGTTGGCTCAAACAAGTTCCTGGGATTTCTCAGGATTCCCTAAGAGAAGTCCAAAGGGACTTCCCTAGTCCAAAGCTTTACCCTCAAGATCCTAATGCTTCTGCTACCATAATAAAAATCCTAATCACAAAAGGAGCTTATTTCTACTTAGAGATTGCTAAATGCCACATACCAGCCTGCATGCTAGATACTATCAGTCTAGTATCCTTCTAGATCCTCACAATGGTCCTGAGGCAGGTATTATTTTCTCCCCCATTTTACAAATGAAGAAACCAAAGCACAGTGAAGTATGCCTAATGCCAAACAGCTGGTGAGCTGCTGGACTGGGGTTTAAGCACTGTTAGTTTGACTGCAGAAACCAGACCTGGAGCGTCTACTTCTATCTGACTGCAGAGATAGGTTGCATCGGCAGGCCCTGGCTTCAGTGGCTGCCCTTTCAAGTCCCACCTGTAATCCCCCTCCCAAGCTCTCTCCACCTGCTTCTCTTGGCTTAAATTCTCTTGTTTTAGGCTCCAGTTCACATTTTTATTTCTTGTAAGGAAGGTCTCTCTAACTACTTTTGCTTATGGTGTCTAATTCCCTTTATGAATTCCTGCTATGTATATATAATTCAGGGGTTCAAGGACACCTGAGGACTTACCTATGCAAAGAAAGGGTAGTCATGGGGAGGTGTGCCTGAATACCCTAAAATTATATGCAAAATTTGGGGTGTGTTAACCTGAGGAGAGGATTAATAGCTGTTATCAAGCTCTCAAGAAAGGCTTATAACATCATTTATTTCAGTGCTTCCAACTAGTCTTTCAACTAAACTTTTGGCTCTGTAATATAGCAACTACATTTATTCCTTACTATGTGCCAGCTACTGTATCAAGTACTCTATACAGATATTTAATACTCTCTGGAAATGTAAGAGGTTGACTTTGTCATACTTCAAAACTCAGAAGGTTACACATTTGCCCAAGATCACATAGCTATCGGTGGCAGGAACAAGATTTTAATTCAGATTTCCCAACTTCAAAGCCATGTCCTAATCAAGCAGATGAGGTATCTAATGCCACCTTCTCTCTTATATGGACTAATTCAGAGAATGAGGCCTCAATCAATACGTGGGTTAGATTAAGACATGTGATGTGGCAACCAACACATCAGCTAGCAAGTGAACCTACCACCCAGGGGTGTTTATGAGTCCAGTGTTTGTTTTCTTAGAAACAAGATACACCTTGCTGCTCCTTGCCACAGGTATTCTGCAAAATACTGACTGTTCTGAGCCAATGGATACCCACCTGCTTGGTTCCTTGCATAGTTCTGAGAAGTCTGGGTGGAGTTCCTGGGGTTCCCACACTTGCTTAGGGTCAATTACTAATTCTGAATTTTTACCTCCAGCATGGATTGGCCACTTGTGTGGTACCCAGGTTCCGAGAGCCACATTGCATTTTACCTGTATACTGTACCACAAACAGGTTTCCAACTGTTGAAGGTGGGCCCACAAGGAGTACCCTCTGAGGCTGACCTACAGAGGTGTAGGACTCAGTCTCTTCTGTGCTGTGCTAGACCAGAATCCAGCCATGCATAGAGACGTATATTTACAGTCAACACTGAGAATGACAGTTACAAACAAGCTTTACTCTCTACTTAGTGTTGTAAGACTGACTGAGGAAAGATTTGCTTATATCTGCATGGCTGGCTCAAGATGGCCTGATGTCTCATATGTTTACCTAATAACTGAATAAAGGAATGAATGAATGCAATCACTACTTAATATTTAAAACAAAAAAAAAAGGTAACATCATCAATGGATTTTTTTTTTTTTTGGCCAAAGTCTGTGTTAAGAGCTTTATGTAAAATTATTTTATTTACTTTTCACAATGCCCCTAAAAAAATATTACTCTTACTTCATTAATTAGCTTTCAAATGTTAATGAAGGAATAAGTATATAGTAAACATTTTAAACAGTCTGAAAGGGTCTTCAACACAAAGTAGTTCTCCTTGAACTCTAGCCTTTCTCAGGCAATTGCTGTTACCAGTTTCTCATATTTCCTTCTGAGGATATCCCATTCATATACAGACATGTTTATGCATGTATCTGTCTTAAAAAATAAAAATGGGAGCATATTACATGCATTGCATGTATGTGTTTTATTCTAACACTGTATTTTGGAGATTGTGTTAAAGGTAGTATGTAATAATGCCTATTTTTCAAACAGGGATGCTGAAGCTCTACAGATATCCAGATAATAAATGCCAAGGTTGAAATGAAGCCTGGTATCCCTAATTACTTCTCACATTGCATCCCTCCTGCATCTCCCAGAAGCTTCCTGAGGCCAGAGAAGAAGTGGGTATGATCAGGGATGCAAAAGACAAAACCCTGTCCTAAAAGGACCTGCGCACTACTTTTGGGGACAAAACTACAATATGAAGTGAAGAGATTTCTAAACAATATAAAAATGTACCCAGGACATGTTTCACTAAACTCCAAAGTGCCAGGCATTTGTGAAAGGAAAGAGCCACAAGACACTGCACCCCCACCCCCGTGCCCCTCACACACTAGGAAGTTCTCTGGCACAGTGGCTCCTCTGCCTGTGGTCTATACAAGCATCAGCAACCTCAGGATCACTGAGGATTTCTTCGAAATGCAATTTTTCAGAGGTCAGCCCAGATCTACAGAACCAGAAATGGGTTGGGCCCAGACTATCAGTATTCTAACAAGCCCCTGGGTGATTCTGATGCTCCCTAAAACTTAAGAACCACAGTGCCAGGGGAAGTGACTTCTGATTTTTTTTTTTTTTTAAGCTGTAAAGAGGAGAAGAGTCCAGAATTCAATAAATTAACACTCACTCTAGGTAAACCAAGCTTGATCCATATTCCCCACATTATCCTAAGGCTAAGCTGAGAGTCGGGATACAGAGACACAGAGGCTGTATCCTGAGGAATTGGAAGAGATGTAAGGCCAAGCTGCCTAACCCAGGAGGTAGAACATCCACAGGCTGGGTTGAGGTCTCCTCCTCTTACCTGTGACAAAGTGCTCTGTGGCCCTTTTGATACCTAAACCCAGAAAACCTACACCTTCCTTCCCATCTGTGAACTGGGTTTCCTCCCCATCAGCTTTCCTGAAGGACCTGCCTTCAACCCTCTATGACCCCCTTGGCTGAGCAGGGCTGGAGGTTTCCTGCACGGGGACCCCTCACCCTGGATGTTGTCCACATGTAGCAATTCTGTCCCCATTATCTGGTGAAATGATAAAACAGAACAGAGATATTTAGGACTCTGGCCTCACATTAAACAGGGGGCATACTTTATAATATGGCTAAGCAGACAGGAGGTAGTCTCTCATGTGTGCACTTAAATAAAAGCAGAAAACCCAAATATCTAATGGGATGGATGTAAATAAGGCAACCCACAAACGAGGCTGCATCACTTTGGATTAGAGGCAACAGTTGCCACTGCCCTGCTTTGAGTGGTGCCGCCTTCTTGAAGGAGCAGGAGAAATGATTCAGAGAGGAACAGACTGCAAAGTCCTGAGGAAGCTCCTGTAGCTCACTGGCATTTACAGCCGCAGGCTGGGGCTGGAGCTGAGGCTGGGGCTGGAGCTGGGCATTGTCACCAATGAACGTGGAGTACTGACTGGTGGTGGAAGGGCTTATGATTAAGTCCTGAATAAAATAAGCAGTGTAAGTGGGCCAATAAAAAATCCAAAGATAGGAATCAGGAACCCAGAGAGGGGTGGTCAATGAGGGCTGCAGCAGGCAGAGAAGCCTGATGCTGATACAGGTCCGAACTGAATTATTCCTGGGAGGGTGGAAACTATAGGTGGGTGAAGAGAAGGAGAGAATTTCAGAATGATTATTGAGGGATTGAGGGGAGCAGTAGAGTGAGGATTTAAGTGGCTTTCTAATATAAAATGGGAGCCACCAAAAGTTTCTGGGCAGAGTGACAGGAGTAAGTGGAGGGCTGAGGGCAAAATGATTGAGCAACCTCAGGCAAGAAGGACTAGAAGTGAGAGACTGGGAAAGACAAGGCGGACTGTACCCATGGAAGGCCTGGAAGACAGCAACTTGATCACGTCTGAGTGTCAGATGGAACTGGGTGCAAATCTGAGCTCTACCACTTAGTATAATAGGATGTTAAGTCATTTATGGTCCCTGAACTCCCATGTGCCCATCTGCAAAATAAGACAGAGTTTCTTCCTCTTAGGACTGTAATGATTAAATGAAAAAATACAGAAAAGAGCTGGCAGTGGAAAAAACTCAGTACCTATCACTATCAGGAGTTACAGCATGAGACTGCACACAGAGACAATTGGAATGCAAAAAAAAAAAAATTGCTTGCAAGAGATATGAAAACGTAAGAATGAATAAGACTTTGTTCGCAGGGCTGAACAGGGAGTGACAGCACAAAGATGGCTGCTGGTGAGCACAGGAAAGAGAGAGCAGAGTGCAGCTGTGGGCCTTGGACCTTCCTCAGAGGAACAGGCTCAAGTGGGGCATCTTAAGAGGAGCACATGAGGGGCAAGGAAACATTCAGCCTGGGCAACACTGTCACAAAAGCTAGAGGATGGGCTGGTGGGGGGTGTTGGGGAGGAAGAGGGGCTAATGTTGTATAAATATGTTTAGTTAAAAATGTATTGTGCATGTTAGATGAGCACACTCCAAACTGTACTTACTGTTAGGTGGTAACAACGTTAGGGAATTTTGGTGCTGCTTTTTATGTACTCCCGTAGTTAAAAGCTTTAGGGTTTTTTTTTCTTTTTTTGGCTGGTGGGGGGGGAGGGTAATAATAGATGATACTTACACAGCACTTAGGCTTGCCAAGTATTGTTCTAAGGGTTTTACAGATAAACTTACTTATTCCTCAAAACAATGCTATGAGGTTGTTACTATTGTTCTTCCCAGTTTAGAACTGAGGGAGGTACCACTCAGAAGACAGCCGAGGTCAGGGGAGAGGTCAGAGAGGACTACATAGGTGGAGCACTCAGACCAGCACCCGGCTCCAGAGCCTGTGCTCTCAACTGTGTGTGACACTTTTATGATTATAACCAAACAGCAAACATCCCATGATTGTCATTTACCACACTAGGAGGAGGGGTTTATGGGAATAAAGGAAGTAGAGAACAAAAACTAGTTCACTGGACTTGGTGAGTGGGGAGTTGCCAGTTGGTGGCTGGGGACTCCTGCATGAGTAGTTAACACAGTGCGAAGGGAATGCAGGTCAAATAATAAAGAACTGGAGAAAACTCTTAACTCAGGAACACACCAGCAGTAGGGACAGGAATGTATTTAAAGAAGTGTGGCAGTGCAGTGAAGACAAGGAACTGGACAGAACTGTTGTATGAGATGGTTGGCATTAGAACATTTATATATATATATATTTATTTGGTATTAGGAATAGTTGGTATTAGGAATAGAGCCCAGGGCACTTTACCACTAACCTACATCCCTAATCCTTTTTATCTTTTATTTTGAGACAGGTTCTCACTAAATTTATGTGGCTAGACTCAAACTTGTGATCCTCCTGCCTCAGCCTACCAAGTTGGGATCATAGGCATGTGCCACTACACCCAGCTGGCACTGGAGCAAAAGGTGTCAACTGCCAAAGAGTACGTACTGACCACTTGAACAGGAAAAACAAATAGATGGCGACAGAAACTATGAATGGAGAGAGTGTAGGTGGGGATATAGATGGTGCAAGACAAGCTATGAGTTAGTTAGTTGTTGAAACTGGGTGGCTTCAATAGTTAAGCTGCATGAGGTTCATCCCACTTTTGGATATGGTTGAAAAATTTAAGAATAAAAAATTAAAAGAAACTTTTTATGGGCTGGGGATGTGGCTCAAGTGGTAGCGCGCTCGCCTGGCATGCGTGCGGCCAGGGTTCGATCCTCAGCACCACATACAAACAAAGATGTTGTGTCTGCCAAAAACTAAAAAATAAAATAAAATTCTCTCTCTCTCTTAAAAAAAAAAAAAAAGAAAAAGAAAATTTTTATGATTCTAAATAATATATGACATGACAATTACTGACATTATCAGCTGAGAATCTGTCATTAAAGAATGACAGATACGTACATTAATAATTACCTAATTTCCTTCTCCAGATCAGCTCTAACCAGTATGCCCAGTGTCCATAGTGCAGTGAACTAACTGCCTCTTGAGGAGGCACAGATGGGACTATAAGCTGCGATCTAGGACCACTGCCCATTTCACACGGTGCTTAACTCTGGGTCACAGATACCCAAGGATACCTTGCCAGGAAGCATTACTACCCACAGACATCTACAAAAATGAGAGGCAACAATGTGGTCCAGATACCCACCACTTGACATGCCAAAATGCAGAATAGGAAACTTCATCTCACGTTCTCCCATGAACCTATGGCCAAGACACATCTGGATCTGAGGAGGAGCGTTCCAGGTAATAGCAGGGGAGCATTCTCTAGGTTTGATAGTACCTAAATATGTATTTTCAAAGAAATGGGACTGAATACAAGAGGTTCCCAAGTTGACTTCTTGTAGTTCTAACTAATTTTCTATTAAATTGATTAGAATTCTACCTCTGAAATCAAATTTGTTGATAACAACTTTTATTTTTTTAATGTTGCTTGAGGGAAAATGGAATGGGAAACAAGGGTGAGTCGCTGAAGGTTCAAACATCATCATCATCAACAGCGGCGGAGTGATTTAAATAATGTGGCACCTAAAAGGCACGCTTCTACTTTGGTTCACTGAATTCTGTAAAATTTCTGAATGTCTCCAGTTCATCAAAGGAATGATATAAAATTTCTCAGAATTATAAATTAATGCAAATTCATTAATATTTTTCTTTAAATGAGGTATAGAATATTTAAGAAAGACTGTTGAGACAAACAAATCATGACAAAAATATCTTCACTTAGAACAGCTGGAGAAATGACACCAATTTAAATATGTAGCATGTTACTACAAACAACTTGCTAAGTAAGTTTTGTTCACTTCACCTCAAGAATTTCACAAAATACAGTGCAGGATTTCTACCTGCAAATGCCAAAAAAGAATTTCTATGGCTTTTTTTAATCCTGATTTCCCAGGCCAGACCTAGATAAAGTATTCTACTCCAGACTGTAAGTTCCAAGAGTCTACAGCTATGGCCATCCTACTTTTTGTAATAATTGATATTTACTTCACCCCCTTTCTTTAAGCTTCATACTCTACCTGATAGTGGTTCCTAGAGGGCAGGCACCCCACATTACACAGTTCTTTGTATCTTCCACATGAACTACATATAGGAAGACTATATGCTGATTTACTCATTATGGACACAATTCTTCATAATTCAGGAAATGGACAATATAGTCCTACAGTTGGACGCACAGCAGAAACTCAGTAAACAATTCAATCAAATGATGGCACAGTATTTTAGGCAAGTGATGATAAAAGTCTGAACCCAGTGAAATAAACTGGGATTATGTCACATTACAAAAGGATTCCTTCAGAGAAGACTTTTCCAAATGCATTACCTACCAGACAAAAAGGTTAAGTTAGATAAACTAATCATTAGCTCTGATTCTAATTAAGTATCAAGTAGGAACTATAATAACCATCTCTAAATTAAAACGTAAATTTTTTGTACAGCTGCTTGTATGTCTTGAGCATAGTTCAACTTCAGCTTTCAAAGCATAATACCAGTGAGCAGGGCGTGAGACTGCACACCCATAATCCCTAGTACCAGGGAGGCTGAGGCAGGAGGATTCCAAATTCAAAGCCAGCTTCAGCAACTTAGGAACATGCTCAGGAATTTAGCAAGATCCTGTCTCAAAAATAAAAATGGCTGGGTATGTAGTTTAGTGATAAAGTGCCTCTGGGTTCAATCCCCAGTACCAAACAAAACAAAAGTATAATTCTAGTGCACACACTTTCATCACCCCTGTACACTTGAATGGGAGTGTGATATCAACTTTGACTTTAGGATACCTGGTATCTTTGGGTTCAAAAGCAGCTCTTTCTTCAGTTTCTGTCCCTGGTGGCAGTTTCCTTCTTGTATTAAAGACCAATATAGGAAAGTATGTTTCTGAAGCTGCAAGCTCTGGAAGGAAAGAAGTGTCCCAAATCTCTTCTTTGCTTAAATCTGCTTGTGCAGGTCAAGCACTTAGGGTGGAGAAGTGGGCTGCTTCCCAAGGCTAATTCATCTCACAAGCAGCATTGGGCAAATATTTTCAAGTAAATTCTAACAGTGAATACAACAAATTAAGGCTTTTAACTTACTCATGTCCTTAATTGTAAAGTCCATCAAACTTTTCTAACACTGCAGGGGTCCAGGGATTAAACTCCTAAGAAAGACCACAGGAGATCAACATTTGGTTGTCTGTAACCAAACAGGAGTTTCAGAAGGTTGAAGCAGATTCTATCAAAAGTCTGTCTTCAGGATATTTTCAGAAGTGCATGAGATTTTTTTTTTTTTAAGTATGTGAAGATTCTGTAATATATGTATGTATTTTTTGCAGTACTGGGGATTGAACCAAGGGTGATTTACCACTGAGCTACACCCTTAATCCTTATTTTATTTTATTTTTTTGTAATTTTGAGACAAGATCAGTTGCTGAGACTACAGGCATGTGCTACCACCCCTGGCTATGAGATTCTTTTATGCCCAGTGAAAATCAGAATAAATGACATGTGTTTATATAATACCAGAAATTATATAAGATTATAAGAATCTGCATGGAATTCTTACAATCAGCCATTACCTTCAGTGTAAACATTTACAAATGAACAGACCTAGGGTTCACATGGTCCCTGCATGCTTGTGCTCTTATAGACCGGAGGGATTGACAGCTGAAAACTATTGCCAGCTGAGATTTGGGTACACATACCTAGCTGTCACATGTAGTTGCTGCCACGTTAGTATGCCACTTCCACCTTTAACCAATGTAGAACCCTGCTATCCTATTTGCAATGTGGCGAGCCTGATAAAATAATAATGCCATCAAAAGTATTAAAAAGTGCTTTTTCAAACACCATCTTATACAGGGTCAATTAATTATTTTATTTATTTTTATTTCTATTTATGGATTTGTGTGAACCTCTTGAATTTAGCATGTAAATTTATGTGATTGGTACTTTTGCAGATAATTGAAAAAAATAATCTTTCTGCCTCAAGAGACCCTCATTTCTTAATAGCCTATCAAGTGCTTCCTCTCTTAAATATTTAGTGCATTTTCAGTTTTAATAATTTCATGTGGATTTCAAACAGAGATTCCCCACCCCCTTTTCTTTTAAATGGAATCTTATTTGCTATGGTTTGGATATGGTTTGAGTGTGACACCAAAGGTTCCGGTGCTGGAAGTTTGGTCCCCAGTGTGGCAGTGTTGAGAAGCAGTGGGATCCTAGTGGAAGATGATCAGGTCACTGGGGATGCACCCTCCCCAATCCCGCCCAAGGGATTAATGGAGTTCCCACAGGATCCTAGTTAGTTCCCTTGAGAGCAGGCTGTTATCAGAGTACAGCTGGCCCCTGAATCTCTCTGGTTTCCTGTCTCACCATGGGGTCTCTTCTGCACTCATTCTTGCCACTGTGCCATCTACCATGAGTTCCACCCAATATTGGACTATCAGCCTCCAAAACTGACCTAAATAAACTTCTTTATAAGGTACACAGCCTCATGTATTTTGTTATAGAACAGAAAACAGATTAATATAGCAATTTATATTTCCCTAGAAGCAGATTATACCTGCACTCAAAAGGTATAGCAACATGAAAGACAAAAAGCACCAACAGAACGACTACCAGATAGCTTCCTAAGAGGAATGCCTTCTAGACTCACCTGGGCATCTCTTTCAATGTACCCAGGGCCTAACCTCATGCCATACCTCCAGAATCAGAGTTTCAGGGATAGAACCTGGCCAAGGTGGATTCTGGAAAATCCCCAGGTTAAGAGCCTGTACTCCTGGTTAAGAGCCTCAGGACTAGAATGTGACTGGACTGCTCAGTCACAAGGCTGAGGCCTCCTGATTGTTCTGCCTGGTAGAGGAGCTAGTCCCTTCCCCTTCTGGGCCTCAGTTTCCTCTCCCTAATAGAGAAGAGTAACGGAGACACTCTGCACCACTTCTTGGCTTCCCTCTGAATAGCCCTTTCTTTCCTGTTCTTTGCACTACTCAAACCACTGGTGTAAGATTCCTAATGATCAAGGTGGGGACTGAGTGTCACTAAGTGAACTGCAGAGGTGATTCCAACAGCAGTGGCTACTGCCAACAGAATTATGCTGTGGGGTGATGTGCAGGGGTCAGCACTGAGTTAATGCCTTGGAAGACTTTACAACTGGGGACCAGCTTACATGGGGAGTGGGGCATTTTCCTTACCAGGGGGTTCCAAGGTAGGTGAGTGTTAAGGAGAGAAAATAGTGCTAATGGATGTTTGGGTGGGAGGAACCATGCCCACAAATACAGTAAGCTCTTTTAGCTAGAGTGTTCTGGGAAGGGTATCAGAGCAAATTGAAATTTCTGGATGAATTGCCACTGTTGCCAATTTTCAAAGATGACAGCACATGCCTATAGAACCCAGAACCCACAATAATAACAGAGAAGACACTCTGCTAAACTTCCTATTTCCAGATAAAACTGAAGCTTTGAACATGTCCACTTTTTCATGCTGACATGGCTAAGCCAGCCTGTCCTGGTTTCTGGTCCAGGCCTCCCTTGGGTCCATCTTCAGGTTTCAAATTGGCTCTGTACTGTCTCTTCCTTGCTCTGTCTTTAAATACAGCTGACCTTGAAGATTTGGCCCAGTACCCGATTTTCCTGTTTCTCTCCTCTCCTCCACTCCCATTTTTTTTTTTTTTTTTAAAGAGTGAGAGAGAGTGAGAAAGAGAGAGAATTTTAATATTTATTTTTTAGTATTTGGCGGACACAACATCTTTGTCTGTATGTGGTGCTGAGGATCGAACCCGGGCCGCACGCATGCCAGGCGAGTGTGCTACCGCTTGAGCCACATCCCCAGCCCTCCACTCCCATTTTTTGCAGATGATTCTTGCATCTGTCTCTGGCCCCAGACCCATGCCTTCATCCAGAGAGCTTGCAAGTTCCTTGGATGCCAAGGTTCATACACTTCTTATTCCCAGTGCCCTTGAACTCAAAGGCCAGAAGTCCTCCTCTGGACTCAACCCACCTCTCTCGTCAAATAAAACTTTCATTACTTCAGCTGTGTTTCTGGGACCATCACCATGCCCCATCACATTCAAAGGGCCTCTAGCCCTGCCAGTTCCATTTTTCTCAGCACCTCAGTCTGCAGTCCCCACCAGCAGCCTTTGGATCAGGCTCCTGCTCCATAAGTGTTTGGAGACGATGGCAACAGTTCCCTGGAGCTGTCCTCTAAGGCTTTTCAGCCTGTCAGACTGATGGCCATGGCCAAGATGCCCTTGATAAGGGCAAAAGCAAACTTGAGACATGAGCAGGCCACCCTGGTGGATGTGGGGTGGGCATGAGAAGCCTAGAGCAGGACCACTAGCTCACCTTCCCTTTCTCAGGGGCAGCCTGCGGGACTCTGCAGACAACCAGGGCCTCTGAAACAACTGAAACCACTGCTAAAAGCCACCAAAGCCACCACAGCCAGATACATCCCCTAAAATTCAGCTCTGATGGTATTATAACCTTTAGAAACACCAGTGTGTTGGTGGACATGCAAATTATGTGGGCAGAATGATTATATGTTGCTTCTCTAGTCCAGGTGTATCCCTGACAGGAAGGTGCCCCTATATGTAGCAGAAGACAGCAGCACCGTTACACTCTTACCCCAGATGGAGGCTGCCCAAATGGCCAAATAGGAGTCGCTCCACAGAGTACTACACAGAGAACAGCAAAGAATGAGCTTCCACGGCAGTGGGAATGAGTCTCATGCACTTTGGGGTGCATGAAAGGGCCAGACACCGAGTGAAAATGGAGCACAGTCCACGTGGTTCTAGCTGCATCCAGCATTGCCACAGGTGAAACTAATCTGTGTCATCAGACGGCAAGACAGTGGACAGTGGGGCCCTTGAAGAGCAGGATGGCAAGGGACACATCACGTGTTGGCCATGAGGGTGTGCTTCACTTGTGAATCAATCATCCCACTAATGACCATGATCCTGTTCTGTCTGCTGTCATACTTCAGCAAAAGGTTTAAAACCATCCAACCAACCATCCAGGGCCCCACTAACAGCTGGGCTGAAAGCAACTGTCACCGTGGCCCAGAAGCCCTTCTTGATATGGCCGTGAGCCAGCCTCAAGGCCTTCACTGTTCTCACTCCAGGGCTTCTTTACCCTTCAAGAAACCAGGCATCCGCTGTGAAATGTGGTGCTGTGGACATTCTGGGGAGAGGCATGCCCGGCATTCCACAGCATTCACAGGATTTTCAAAGCCTCTCCACAACCCTGAGCAGGAAAAGAACAATTGCTTGACTTGCTGTTCCTCAGTTGATCCCTGAAATTTAACTCTATGACTTGCTCTTGTTCCTATTTTTTCCTCCAGAAAGTCTTCCCCTTTTAATCCCCTGTTGGGATTCTCCCCTTGCTTCTAGATTACATTAGGTTACTTCTACCCCAAGTCTCTGCTGGCTCTCCAAAAAAACCGATCCCCCTCCCCGACAACTACTCATCAGGGGTCTGCTCCGATTTATTGGTAGGCACTGAGGATGTACAGTGAACCCTAATCTCTGCTCACACGGAACTCTCTACCAGTAGGGGAAACAGAAGGATCGCAGATAATTTTAATCAAAAAAGCAGCATCAAGAGAGAGAAAGGTAAGTCCAGGGAGATTCAGAAAAAGCAGAGATTCCTCATGGCTGTGGAAATCTGGGCAGACTTCAAGGAGGAGTGGCACTGCCTATGGAATTTAGAGCTAGGTGGGAAGGACCCTCTAAGTGGAGGGGTGAAGACTAGCACTGTAAAAGCCCAGAAACTGTGCAGGGAAGGGGCGTTTCCCTAAGTAGAGACAATATGAAGAAGAGGAGGTAGAAGGGGCACAGGTGGGAGTGAACCAGTCAGCTGCCAGGCTCAGGAGGTTGAATTTTATGCTGTAGGCATCTGAAAGCCAGAGAAAGCTTTAAAGCAGGGCATGATGTGTTCAGGGATATGCCTCAATCTCTCAATGTTAGATGATCCCTGCTTTGGAGGTTCTAAAACACACCGCTGTGCCTGTGATTCCTCCCTGCCCCTTTCTGCATAACATGGCCACCTACCAGTTTGTCTGCTTGCACACTCTGCCCAACTTAAGTGAATGAAAGACAAGAATGGTTCTAATGCTAGCACACTGTCTTACAAATAGCAGCCCTCAATAAATGTTTAACGAATGAATGTGCAATGGTCACTTAAAACTGTTTCTGAATGAATGAAGAAATTGGGTGAGAAAGCACAAAAGAAAAAAAAAAAACAAAACACCGAGTCTAATACAAACAAAGCTATATGAGTGCAGGGGTCCCTTCAATCTTCAGATCCTGTGTGAACACCAAGATGCTCACTATTCAGAGTGACTGACATGGAGAGGAAAAGACGGCAATGGTAAAGGAGACAACTTTAAGACTATGGGGAAGTGCGTGTCGTGGGTGGTGTCCAGGCCAGGAATGGTGTATCGAGGGTCCTGTTCAATGCTCAGCACCTGGAACAGGAACACAGAAAGAGTCCAGCCTCACTGTGGCCCTGTTCCCTGATGACTGGTAGGATCTGGGAAGGAGGAAAGAGAGAGAAACCGTTCAACCTCTCTGGTTGAACTTCTGTATTTTTACCTTTTTTAAAAAGAGGGAATAAAGTGCTTTGCAAGCTGCTAAGAAAGGGGCTCCACCTCTCAATCAAGAAAGAACAGAACACTCCGCTGGGAGAGAGGCTCACTCTCTCCCAGGTCCACACGGCGTGTGCAGGCTCCAGAGCTTGCTGCAGCTAATAACCATGTTCGCCATGCTATTTTTTCTTTGTACATCACCACCTTTTACTTTTGAAGCTCTTTCACTTATATTATCATACCTCAAACCACCCTGTAATTAAATTACTCTGTCCAGCTGGCACTTAAAGAGATTTGATGACATGCCCAAGATCCCTCAAACTAGGAAAAGAACCCAGGTTCCTGACTCTCAGACCAGGCTCCCCCACTGGATCTCACAGTTTCTGGGGAAGTAACTTTCGTGGATGTGGCAAGGACTCCCCAGAGGTGACACAGCGATAGGTACTGCCCTTCTGGAAGTTATGCCCACTTGTATTTGAGTATGGGATGGGCCCCTCCATTTGGTGCAGGCCTGGGTGATCATGTGCTTTATCCTGGCCAAGGACAATGTGTGGAAGCTAAAGCTTGGAGGATGTGAGCAGCTGGTGTGGCTTACCCGAAGGAGGGAGGGAGGGCGTGGGAAAGGAAAAGCAGAACTTAGCACCATTTGCAACTGCAGCACTACAAAGCTACACCCTGCATGGCCCAGTTTAACATGTACCCTGCAGTGCTGACTGTGACTGGAATTCCCTTTTTCTAGTCTTAAGTTTCCTTTTTACTGCAAAGCCTTCCAGGCGGTCGGGCAGCAACACCCATTACTAGCCACTACTATTTAGTCTAGCCCTATTTTTGGAGCCAGCTCAGGGAGTTTGTCTCTTTTTTCTTTTAAACAACAAAAGAAGTGAATTGCAAAATTCAAGCTATATGCACATGACTAGAATAAAAAGTTAAAACTTTCTTTTAATTTCACACCAAAGGGGTAATTACGGTCAATAGTCTTTTTCTTTCCTGCCACACCTATTGACCTTTACACACACACACACACACAAACACACACTTCATACACATGTATATGGTTTTTTAAACAAATAGGATATTTGCATATAATTCTGCAAACTGCATTTTTAATTTAATAATAAACATATCATGTGTAACCAACCTTGCCCATACAGAGGGCTGGTATATTTTTCTAATTTTAATTTCTCATTTTGGGCCATTTATAATGTATAGAAAAAGCAGTGCACATAGGAAATACCTAGTGTCAATTTTGAAAATTAGTAAATTGTTACAATTGATCCCCTCCCCAGACTTTCTAGGAGTCCATGCAGGACCAGCTTCAGAACATGCAGGGAGGGGACCAGCAAAACCTAACCCACATGACATCTGCTTGGTACAGGACATAACAAGTGGCCCAAACAGGCTTGGTACTTAGAAACCAGCACTTAGAAGGTGAGCCTGAAAAACTGTTAAGGCTCCTCCTCCAGCGTCCAATCCACTGCGGGGGAGATTTCAGGAGAGTTGTAGGTGACAGAGGCAGGTTCCATGAGAGTGCAATGCTTTGACAGTTTCCCCTTTTTAAAATCCAGGAGTCAATGGTTTGCAAGGGCAGTTGCCTTGTTCAAACACAGGGAACTTAGGTTCCTTTTTTGCAGAGCATGTTCTCTGCAGATTCTGCGGGGCCACCCACATGGTGTGGCTAACCCTGATAGCTATCCTCTGTCCCAAGAGGAGTACATGCTAATCCTGGCTCAAGGGCAGAGACCTACTGCCCAGATCTGAATCCAGGTCTGGGCTGCTATCTGGAGCAACCAGATGGGGAGGGGCAGAGGGTACAGGGCAGCTAGAGAGAGCACTAGGGAAAAGGGGTAAGGGCATACTGCCTTCTCTGAAATGTTTTTTCAAGATCCATGAAACAGCATTTTGGCTATGCCCAGAGCCCATGGGTAGCAAATGTTTTGATTCCTTCTGCTGCCTTTAGAACATGGAGTACTTCTGTGTGCAAGCACCGTTCAGTCCTTTAGATGCACTGAATAATTTAGTCCTCACAATTGCCCGGTGAGTGCATGCTGTAATATTTTCCCTGTTTTACAGATGGGGAAAAGAAGGCACAGGAAGCCATGTGATTTACCTAGTGAGTAGGAGACATAAGAATTGAACTCAGTACTGTAGCTCCAAAGCCATGCACTTAAGGATCACACACCTTTTTAGACTGGTGTGGTGATCTCAAAATGTATTACGTTTAGAAGTAAGGTTCCATGTTATTTCCTATGGAAAGCTATAGTTCAAACAAAGATAAGCCGGCTTCTTTCATGCAATACTTCTGAGGGTCTCTTCTACACTGGGATACATTCATAATCTGCAAGAGACATATGGTTTGCAGCATTTCCCCAAATTATTTGAACATGGAAATGTTTTCCTAGCAATTTCTCATGAGATTAGTAGTTTTGCTGACCACACTGAGTAAATGCTGGCAAAGGGAGTTGTTAGGAATAGGGCTGATTCTTGCCATTTAATTGTGTGATTCTTGAAACTGCTTAATTGGAGCCTGTCTCCTCATCTGGGACAGGAGAGGAATGTGGTCCTGGTACCTCACCACACTGTTTAAAGATGAAATACATACACATTAAGTTCTTAAGCTATGCAGTGCTCTGGCTGTGAGCAGTGACACACACCTGTAATTTCAGTGGCTTGGGAGTCTGAGACAGAAGGATCCCAAGTTCAAGGTTAGCCTCAGCAACTTAGCAAGACTCTAAATAATTTAGAAAGATCCTGTCTCAAAATAAAAAATAAAAAGGGCTGCAGATGGAACTCTTTTGATTATAAAGAATATAAAATAATTTAAGAACAAAGAAATGAGACTTCAATTTAAAAAATCAGAGAATCACTGCAAGTACTATAACCTCTGAGTGATCATTACCAACAGCAGTTTCTGTCAGAAAAACATGCAAAATCCTCACAAAAAAAAAAACAACCCTGAAGAAGGAAATGAGGAACAGGGAAACATTCTAAAAAAAACTACTTCTGACAAAAAAGTTTCTTTGCAAAGTGTGTCCTCTGGTGCGGTAATAGAGGCAGACAGAGGACAGGACCAATTTCCTGAGTGCTGACAAGTGGACCATCCCTCAGGACGGAAAGGGTCAGTTTGTGCCCACACACTAGGGATGGGGAAGATCTATACTAACTTTCTCGGGGGAGAATTCTCATCACCGAACTGAAAATGCCTTGGCATCAGCAGGACACCTTCCTGCTCCCTGTTCCTGTCTTACAGTGACTCATGCATCTGTGTTCATTTCAATTTCAGCGGCTGTGGGAGAGGAGCTGAAGGACTGTGTTGTCAGGAACTCTGACTCCATAAAGGCACCCTCTCACAACACAGTGCTCTTTCCGTCACGCCTGCCAAACATGTGAGGATGGACAAAACACAAAACAAAAACCCCGTGAGTAGAAGTCCGGGAGAAGGCTGCAGCGGGCAGCCATGGCCGCCCTGCTAGGGGACCCACCCTGGCACCTAAGGCTCTGTGCTCAGTGGACTGGAGCAGCTCTGCACTAGGGGCCTGTTTCCTGTTGTGCAACTATGTAAATGAACCCCGTGCTGGGGAGGGCTGGCTGCACCCTGTGGCAGGAATATGTGAATGGTAGAGCAGTAGGGCCCAGGGCAGCTCTCAAAGCCTGCAGGCTCACACACTGGATGCCATCCCCAGGAGCATGGCCCCTGTCTCTGCCAGGGAACCTATCCATATGGTAAGAACAGACAATTCCCTGGCAAGCACAGTCTGGCAAAGGTGGAGCCAGCACCCACAGGGAACAGGGGGAATGAGTTGGAAGATGATTGAAACCTAGGGGACTGAACTCCAGGCTGAACTCAAAATGGTTTCCCTGGGCCACTTCTGCAAACGGCCTGTTTCCTTACATGTAAAACGAAAGGGGCTCCTCTCTGTTTCAGGGCAGGAACCAAATGTGTATGATTTCCAATGTTCACACCAATACTGAAAAGGAAGGGTCTTATTCTCCATTTTGCAGATGTGTAAACTGAGGCTTGGAGGAATGAGCATAGTCAATGTCCGTACGGGTACAAGTCACAGCCAAGATATGAACAAAAAACTGTGGGTACTGTGTCCCCTTCTGAAATTTTACATAGATGTCTAAGCTTTAAAGTCATGTTTACAACTAAAATAAATTCTTACTTTTCAGATACTAGCATTGCTGAGTTGGTAAATTATCTACTTCAAATTAAAAATCTTACTTTCATCAATCCTTCTTGGACTACTTGTTCTTTTGCCATTACCAAATGGACATGTTCTTAGGGGACTGCAAAAGGGTTTTGAAATTAGCTAAAGCAAAGTCTAATTATAATTCTCATCTTAAATTGTTAACAAAATAAAATCACTAAAACAAGTCTGTGACCAAACATAAATTAGTTGCATTTATTGGTCTCAAGAAAGTTGCACCAAGACAGAACAGGCACAGGATGGTGGGAAGCACTCTGGGCCCAAGGTCAAGAGACCTGGGGTCTGTCTACCTAGGCCCTCAAATCAGGTTTCTACAAACCACCTGTCCCTGTCCTCTGCTCTTCCTGCATCAGTAACACAAAGAGCTTAGATTAGATCAGTGTCTCTCACCCACTTTAATATAAAGATGCTTTTTTTTAGGGGGTGGAAGGACTAGAAACTGAACCCAGGGACTTCCATACTTAAGGCAAGTACCATGGAGCCACATTTAGCCCACGAAGATGCTTTCAAAGTAAAAACTCTTACTAGATTCTGCTCCTTCAAAGACAGTTGTACTTTTGAAGCCTATGGGTTATAAGAATATATAATGACAAAAAAACTCACATAAATGTTCTCCTACTAATTGCAACAAATTTTTCATATACTTGAACAAGAGTAGTGCCTTTATGTTTAAGACATTATTATTCAATTTACTGTCAATGGGTAGTCTCCATAAAAATTCCTTCACCCTTTACAATAAATTACCCATTCCCCTTCCCATTCTTTGCATATATACAGTGAACCTTTGCATTAAATGGCCTTAAAAGGTTCTTTTCAGTATCGGGCTTTGATTTTATCACAAGCCAAATACTTCTAAGAAATGTCATACTAACTTTCCATTTTCTGTTCAGAAAATTTTCAGTTAGTGATTTTGTTATGCAGCAAACCACACCCATTGTACAATGATGACAGATTTATTCGTTAAATACACGTGTTTTACACAGACACACAGACACACACACACACAATGCCTGTGCTAGGTATACACAGATGAATAAAGTAGACCAGATTACTGGGCTACATCAAGTCTTTCACATAATTCCTGAGTCCTCCTCTCCGTTTTATTTCTAGCTTCAACCTCTCTTTGGAATTCTGATTCATAATCTTCACGTGTTTGCTCAACATCTCTACTTGGATATCCAAATTTATCTCAAACTTCTTATGTGTAAAGCAAACCTCGGGATCTTTTCCCTACCATGCTTGCCAAAACCTAAAATCCTTCTTTCAATGGCATTCCCCATCTCTGAAATGGCAACATCATTCACCTAAATGCTTAGGTATAAAAGATTCTCTTTCCTGTTTGTGATATTCTTGCCCAGGTGGCATCTACAGATACTTGATTATGGGGACCAGAATTATTGTAATGCAACCTAAGTTTATTAAACACCTACTATTCTCAGGTGAGGCACTAGGGATGCAGCAGAGGGGGCCAACATCACACAGGTAATGAAGAATGGTGTGGTACTGTATGGCGATGTGATCACTGTTGAGAAATCACAGAGCAAAGGGGCTCTCCCTGGTCTAGGTGGAGTTGTGGAAATGGTGTCCAAGATTTCTACCTTTAAAGGCAGAAGCCTCTTTGAAGTCTTCCATTTGGAAGGTTAATATTATTTCCTAATGATGTGCTCCCATAACTTAAATTATGAACATCAGGGTAAAGGAAGTATAATGCTTCTACTCCTGCACACCAGATAAATCAGTGCTGGGCATGAACCAGACAAGATGAGTTCAGATATTCAGAGAACAAATGAACTGCTTACTCTAAGCCTAACCAAGACACAAAAGCCATTTTTCACTCCCCTTTCAAAATGCATAAAAATTGGGGGTTAGGAGGTATAGCTTGGTGACAGAGCACATGCCAAGCATTCTTGGGGTCCTGGGTTCAATCCCCAGCACCACAAACAAAACAATAGACCAAAAAATGTTCATATCCTTTGACTCAAAAATCCTAACTCAGGGAATTCATTCTAAGGAAATAATTCAAAGTATGTGTGGGAAGATATTCACTGAAAAAATTATTTATTAAAAATTAAAAAATGAGTCAGGCATGGCAGCACACACTTGTAATCCCAGGGACCCAGGAGGAGCACTGGTTTGAAACCAGTCTTGGCAATTTAACAAGATAAAAATTTAAAAAAATTAAAAATACAAACAAAAAAAGGGCTGTGATATAGCTCAGTGTAGAGCAACCCTGGATTCAATTCCTAGTACTTAAATATATATATAAACTCTCTTTCTCTCTCTCTCACACACACACACACACACAGGGAAGAAAAAAAAAATTCATGCCAGCTGGATGGTAAAACACTGAAGGAATAATATTGAGGACCCTATTGCTATATAAAACATGCTTAGCAATACAATGAATCCTACACCATGTACATCCATAAGAATGGGACTCTAACTAGAATAAGATATATTTCATGCTTATATGATTATATTGAAATGGATTCTGCTGTCATATATAACCAAAAAAAAAAAAAGAACCAATAAAAAGTGTTATATAAAATTTACATATGAAATGGACAGAGGGCAAAACATACAAAAATAAAGTTCATTTTCTAGACATGTCTATGAATATTCTTTTACAATTGTTGTTTGAACAATAAAAACAATAAAAAAAATGTAACATGGATATATTTTGACCTAACTCACATGGAGCATGGGATTGTAAATTATAGCCACTGAGCCAAATCCATTCCACTGTCAATTTTTGTAAATAAAGTTTTATTAGAACACTGACATGCCCACTGGCTTAAGTATTATTATCCATGGCTGCTTTTGCTCTCCAATGGTAGAGGCAAGTAGTTGAGAGACTAGATAGTTCACTAAGCTTACCATATTTACTAACTGGTCCTATGCAGAACAAGTTTGCAACCCCTGATCAAGAGTAAGGAAAGATCATGGTTAATTCTCTAAGCTTACCACATCCGTAACTGCTATGGACTGAGTGTTTATGCCCTTTCAAAATTCATACATTAAAATCCTAACTGCTGAAGTGATAGTATTAGGAGGTGGTGATTAAATCCCTTCATGAATGGGATTAATGCCCTTATAAAATTAGCCCAAGGGAACTCACTGGCCCCTACCACAGTATGAGGACATAGTCAGAGAACGCATTGTGTAAGTGGAGACAGCCCTCAGAAGACATTGAATCTATCAGAGCCTTAATCTTGGACATTGTGGGCTCTGGAACTGTGAGTAAGAAACTTCTGTTGCTTCTAAGTTACCTAGTTATGATATTTTTGTTATAACAATCTGTACAGACTAAGACAATAACTTAGCAGATACTCCATGAATATGTATGAATGAAAAGGAATTTATCTATATTTTATACCAATATTTAATGGTGGTTCTTCTTTTTTTCTGGTGGTGCTAGGGATCAAACACAAGACCTCATGCATGTGTGACAAAGTGCTCTACCACAGAGCTATACCTTCAATTCCTTCCTACTTGTTCTTAAAAATACACACATACACACACACACACACACACACACACACACATTCACACACACAGAGAGAGACAGAATAAAACAACTACCACTCCAAATAACTCTCTCCACAGTTTCTATTTCAATTTGGATAAGAAGGTCATACATTAATCAAAAAGCTTATTATCTAAATTGAACCCCAGTTCATTTTTATATAATATAGACCTGGAGAGGAGACAGAAATGCTTCTTATGTTAAGGACTACTGCTGAGAACTGAAAAACATTTCTTATAAGTGTTTTTTTGTTTGCTTGCTTTTGAAAGCTTCTCTGGCCTTCAGGAAGAATAAACAGTCAGAGGTCCTGGCTCTTCTTATGTTGAACACCTGGACTTCACAGCCATCACCTTCCTATGTAAGGTCACCAACACATGCAGACAATGTGGACTTCTCTTTCAAACCATTCCTTGTTGCACCACAAGAATACATTGAGCTGGGTATGGTGGGGCACACCTGTAATCCCAGCAGCTCAGGAGGCTGAGGCAGGAGGATCACAAGTTCAAAATTGGTCTTAGCAACTTAGTGAAGCCCAAAGCAACTTAGTGAGCCTTGTTTCAAAATAAAAAATAAAAAGGACTGGGGATTTGGCTTAGTGGTTGAGTGCCCCTGTATTCAATCCCTAGTATTAAAAAAAAAAAAAGAATGCATTGACCTGAAGTTCACAGTATTCAATCCAAAGTCCTTAAGGAGTACTTGTGCCCTTAGCTGCCTGTCATCTGTTTCCTTTGCTTGTTGATAGGGGAAGACTGAAGGCTACCACGCAGGGCTCAGAGCTCATTCCCAGATTATCATAATCACAAAGAGAAACTGACGACCAAAGTTACAAATCACTCTTGGGCTCTGGCATTGTTAGAGACTGCAACAACTGAACAAAGTGTGTGACATTAGAATTAACTAAAAATTCTATGTAACTTGGGACACTGATGAAAATTGGATCAAGGAAGTAAAGTCTAAGTCAAAAGTCAGCGATTGAAAGGCTAGAGTTGGCTTGCAGACTTGTTTTATTTGGCCTGTAGAGAATTAAAAAAAAAAAAATGTAGCCAACATTTAGGAATTGGGAGCTTTCACATAAAAATCCCGATTTCTGGCTTTCCAGAGAGCACATTCCCACGTGACTGCTGGGCTGAGGCCGAGTGGCAGTAGTGCCTTAGGAGAGGGTGGCTTCACTCCCTACATGCAATACTTGCTGGACCTTCAGGCCTCTCAAGTTGTCACCCTGGGCAAGTCATCTTCAAACAGGCAATGGTGCCAAGGACAAGCTTAGGAATCAAAGTGCCAAGACTGAATTTCAGTCCTTTCTCCCACTCTACTTGGAAGTGGCACAGATGAGGATGAAGCAGAGAACTCTAACACTCTTTCAGAAATGACTTGAATAGGGTTCGTAAAATTTATAGAAAGACAGTCTGCCACAATATGCACTCAGTAATACTAAGAAACATTTTATTCTCATGACCCTAGTCTCTGCTAATTCCCCCTGACCAGCTCATTAAAATTCAGTGAAGATCACTGGCAAATTATGCTATCTGATTGGTCTCTACATAAAAGAGTGCAACTTTCCACTCTTGGGAAGGTACATAGATTTTTAGTGGTACATAGACATATCTTCATTTTAATAGAAAAAAACAGTTTTAATGTTTGTTGGTAAAAAAGATAATTACATACTGAATCAATGGATTTATGACTGATAGTTAATTTAAATTAGATTGAGTGATTAGATTACGCTGCTTCATTAGAAGAGTAAAGTGTAAATTGTTTATCTATTAATGAGGAAGAATAAAGGTATCCAGCTGCTTGGTACAAAATTTATAATAAACACTGGATTTACTAACAACACTGGATTTACTAACAACTTGGGGGTGAAGTCCCCAAGTTACCTTACTGGCTTTATAGCCTAATAGGGAAGAAGAACAGCTGGGTGAGAATGAAATGTTTTAAAGAATCGGAATCTTGGATTCACAGCATCAAGATTTACTATGTTCTGAACTTAGTACCTGAAGCAGAAGCAAGGTGGGTAGGCAAAACATCATCAAAACTGAAATAGAACCAATACACAAACAAAAAAACAAAAACACTGTCATGTATTTAAAAAATAAAACCAAACAACAACAATAACAACAAAAAACTGACACAGGACAAAACACAATACATTTTTGTTAACACATAATAAAAAACGACACCTGATTCAGGCACAAGTGTTTCTACGCAGCAAACTATAGAGATTTTTATCTGCTGCTGACACAAAGGCAAAAGGAAAGAGTGGCACCCAGATGAGGCTGGGTGAGATAAGAATGGTGACAACCCAGGAGGCCTCTGCAGAGAGGGATTCCTTGCCAGGTGAGGCCCTGGGGAAATAAAACCGTTTATTTAATTTTACCCTTGTCTGCCTAGGTTTGAACTTGCTTCCTGACTCCCTCCCCACCAAAAAAGCCCTGTCTAAATGAATGATCTATTTTTAAAACTTCAAAAAACACATCATGTACAATCTCAAGAATGGGATTCTAATCAGAATAAGTTTTACTCCATGGATGTATAATATGTCAAGATACACTCTACAAAAACAAATTAAAAAACTTCAAAAAAAATTCAAAGAATGATTGATACAGGCTTATGTAATGCTTAAGATAGTTCTATATTTCTATTCATCAATAAACTGAATTCCATGCACTTAGAAATAGGAGAGGCAGAACAGTAATCCAGATCTTTTCAAGTATATTTGTCCCTCAGAGACTTAGAACATCAGTCAGATGCTAAACAACTGTCTGGAAATATATCAAAGTAGAGAAAATGGTATTTAACTATCAGTAGAGTACTGAAAATGGTAAGTAGAAATAACATAGTAAGCCATTCCAAGTGTGTGTGTGTGTGTGTGTGTGTGAGAGAGAGAGAGAGAGAGAGACAGAGAGAAAGAGAACGCACGCAAGAACAAGCAATAGACAGACACAGATTCCTAAAGAGTACTGCTTGAATGGTAATAAATAATACCAAAGACAATGAAGCCTTCATTGGGTGCTTCCTATGTGCTAAGTGCTATACCAGGACACCCCATCTCATCCCATGCATACCCTGCCAGGGTTCTACTGTTATTCCCACATGATACATGGAGAAACTAAGGCAAGAAGAAATGAAGTCAGCTGGAGCTAGCAAATCACAGAGGTAGACTAATCTTTAATCTTTGCTCTTAAATGCTGGCTCCTCAGCTACTTTCTAAGCAAGACATACTGGGCTAAAGAGAACTTGTACTACCAACTGCTGCAGAGGTGCCTAGAGCTTGAGTTCAAATTCTCAGGTGTTCAAGGAAAGGCAAGGGCTACCCCTCATGCTCCTCCACACTGTGCCCAGGCTCTTCTCTAAATAATTGGTTTTCAGATATGCAAAGAATGTCAGTGAAGAGTGCCAATTTGTAGTCTGCCCAGAGAGCCAACATATCTTAATCTAACTCTACGGAAACGGACAGAGACAAGGCACCATTCCAGAATCACCAGTGTGTGGCTGCTACTCTTTGGGCAACTGCTAGGAGGACTCAGGTGTTTCTTTGAGGGACTCTGCACGTGCCACCTCCCTGCAGCTTCACCTCAGCCCTACATGTGCATGTGTAAGCTCCCTGTTTCAGAGGGGAGGAAGGAGCTTCAACCATCAGTGCCAAATTACACACCTATTAATGAGCAGATCCAGAATTTGAATCTAGGCCTCTATAGCTTCAAATCTTCTGTTCCTCTTAGCGTATCACCTAAGGGAATGTGTTTAAACCAACAGCCAAGGTCAGTGGCTAAGTTCATAGATTGGAGCCAGCCTGTCTGTGTTTGACTAGCTCTGCCACCTACCTGCTGTGTGACTGAGGGCAAGTCACTTATTTTCCCTGTGTGTCTTTCTACAACTGAAAGCTGAGAATAATAATTATATCTACCCTATTGGTACAATTACTATTCATCTAGGAATGAATGCTTTAATACTTGTGAAGTGTTTAGAATGGTGCTTGACACATAGTCAAGCATATTTATCTTGGTATGCAAAAAATATATAAAATTTTTTCTTATACACAGATGGCAAACAAAGCAGAGTAATGATATATTTATCAATGGAAAAATATGTATAAATCAGTTCCTGCAGTGGCCAATGTAGCAAGCCCATCACAAATATGGGCTGTGGGACCTGGTAACTTTCCATCTAAACTGCTGAACTAAAGAACACATTTGGGAAAGGGTCACTGGCTTTAGTCTCAGAACTGATGTGAACTGGCCACACAACCTGGAGAAGGTATTTCACTCCTCCAGGCCTGTTTCCTCCCATGGTAAAACTTCATGACAAGACAGCAAGGCACAGGGAAGGAACAGGCTCAGAATAGGAGCTCAAGGCCCCTGGGGTCCAGTTTTCCCACACATGAATTTTATAACTGCTTCATGAGTTTCAATCTCCACTCTTCTAAAGTGGAGAAAAGTATGCCAGGGCTGGGGGCAAATAAGAAGGTGACTCTAAGAGTCCCTCTACAAACAGGGCTTTCTATTGCCTGTGGCTGGGTGGCAGGATCTTAATAAATATTTGTGAAAATGATCTGCAGCACCTCCCACTATCCAAAGTAACTTCCATCATTTGTTTATTACTAGTCTCTCTAGAATCTAAGATCCTTAAAAGCAGGGATGTCTTGATAAAAAGTCAGCACCTAATCAATACTTTTGGACTGAGTGGCAAGTAGGAATACACAGATCAGCCAGAAAATAACTCAAGTTACTGGGGGAGCTAATGAATTGATGGAGAGGCTAATGAAAGCCCAAAGTAGTAAGAAATAGACAAGAAGATCCTTAGGGCTAAAGCCATTCTTATCACCCAACTTCTAGATTCTTTTCTTTAGGGAGGTGGTTTGGGTGGGGAAAACACAGTGAAGATACTATAAAGTGGCTAAATTAACATACTCAGCAGGTACAGACTTTCTAAAGCTGAATACCAACCGGGATAATTAAAGGCTAGAGTCTTCTCCTTTTTTAAATCGACTCCCCTATAAACTACCTGCTGACAAAGGCATAATTAAGTTGGTTCTTCTAAGAATATACCGGGGAACTTTTCTCCTTCATTCCTAATTTTTTAAAAAGCCCACATTCCCCCTCCCTAAACTCAATGAGCACTTAAATCACCAGAACTAAAAGCAAAGTTACAAGATAGTTTTAATTTTTTTAAAATTAAACCTCTTACATCCCTTTTTTCCAGTAACCAATTCTTCAGAGCCTCAGAAGTGACCAAGGCTGGGATGGGGGTGAGGGCACTGGAAGGCAAGCAGCTGCCCAGGGGAAGAGGTAGTCATATCAAGTCTTCACTGAAGGACAGAGAGGTGCCTAGGAGCCTCACCACTGTGCATCCACTGGGGGTGGGGGAGAATCTGCAATTTTTTGATACTTTTCTAAAAATAGGGAGTCTAGCTTAAATATGCCAGTTGATGTTTGATTTTTAAAATATGTGCAAAAAATCATGCTGAAAACCCAGTGAGTACTGCTAAGTAATTCAAGGAGGGTACAATTCTATTTTGATTCTAAGGTTCTAAAACATGTATTCTCTCAGAATCTGAAGAAAGGTTAAACAGAGATAAAAGAAAGGTGGTGGAGCTGATGCAGAAGGCTTAAATTTCAGTTTGGAAATATAGTTTCTTTTGATGTGCTCTCATTCCTCCCAAATGAATAGAAGAAAATTGGTGCATTTCAACTAAGTTACTCCTACCTCACCTGATGTCATTTCTGGATCCAACCTTCATACATACAACACTGCAAATAATTCCCAACAGGCAGCTTTGAAAGCCTAAAGAATCTTCTGAGCATGGGGTGTTACAGGCTGGGTCTTTGGGATAAGAGTATTCAAGTCTCCCTCCTTAGTCATCAGTCACGACCAGAATTTATTGCCAGAAAGGTGTGCTATGATGGATATTCATTGGTGAAGATTAATTTCAGATGAACTTGGGCATATGATGACACTGGGTTGGGTGGGTAGCATTATAAGAAGCAAGTATTAATACTCTCTGCTCTGGATAAGAAGACTGAAGGACTTCAAATGCTTGATTTTACATGCTAATTTCAGTAACACAACTTTTAGATAATCTCTAAAGATCTGGATGTGTGTGTGTGTGTGTGTGTATGTGTGTGTGTGTGCGTGCAGCATCACGTGTGGACCATGAAAGTCACCATCTCTCCCCCTCTCCCCGGAACAAACACCCACAAACTGATGGGGATGCTCTGGAGGTTGAACTGGCTATTTCAATTGTCCAGGAATGTTCGCTATGCAAACCATGTGGCTCCGGGTGCCAAGGCAGAGATATGGTGGGACTTGAGGCTGCTGGCTGTAAGGAAAAGGATGTCGGCGCATAGTTGTGTTCTCTGGGGCAAAGTGGAAACCTGCAGAGTGGCTGAAATGTTTCATTATCCTAATCTGCAAAGGACAAATAATTACAGAACTTGCCACATCAGAACAAGAGACTGCTAGTTGGCAGGGAAGGGAGGAGGGAGAGCTGAGGGATAAAGAATCTTCCTTTTAGGGGATTTCTTTCTTTTTCTTTTTTAAATGAAGGGAACATGCAAAGCAGGTTACAATTCACTTTACAATACATTTTAAAGGATTCTTCTGCTTGCAAAAATGTTTCTTCTGAAAAGGTTATGTCCTGGGCACTTAAGTGTTTGGTTAGGATCAGTAAGAAATTCCGGGCTTTCCAGAGGCTGCTGGCAGAGAAGCCTGGGTGTCAGGAGGCAGGCTACCAAAGATCAATCAGATGGAAAAGTCAGAGGAGGCCACCAGGAAGATGCAATTAGCTTTATGGAAATCTGTGTAGTCCCCCGCCCCCCCCCCCTTCAGGGAGACATAAAAAGGTATAGGATCTTCAGCAGAAATACAAAAAGGGCACAAGCAGCAGAGCTAGGGCTTGGGGGCAGCTAGGAGAGTGGTGCAGGAAGAAGTGCAGTGACCCCTCCTTGGGATGGCAGCTGTTTTCTCTGCACCCTCTGAGAGTCCTGAAATAATTAACATGCATTGCCATTCTTGTTTTTCCAGTGGTGATTTCATCCAGTCTCTACAGAAACTCAGGAATAAATGTCCTGGTTTTGTTCTCTGCAAAGCAAAACACTCCCCCCAAACAAGGGAATTGTGGATACTGCAGAGAACCTGTGAGATAGGACAGGCTTGCAGAGTGCTAGTCACTAACATTTTACTTTGGAAGGCAGGATTGCCCTTTCCTGCTGACTCTCACACTTCCTTTACATGATCCTGTCCGGTCCTGGTTTTCTCCCACTCACTTCCACACATTCTTCCCTAGCACTTACAGAGTGCAGAAGAGCCTCTCCCTCACAGCCGGCCAATTCGACACTTCCCTCACAAACCCTCCTTTTTCAAAATAAATTCATTTCAGACTTATTTTTCCAAGGCCTCACCCTCTTCCTACTCTCCTGGGCGGGGCAGGGCAGGGAGCTCTACTTCTTCCCAAGGAGTTGAGGAAAATAAAAGCACAAGTAAAATCTATAGAAAATGGTAAATAAAACGGTGCCTGAGAAGAACAGTTTTATAATTCTGTTTGGGTTTATGTCCTGTTTTTGTCATTTGTGAGTGGTGAAGCTATAGACAGGTTACTTAACTTTCAAATCTGCAAAATGGAACTTTTAATTAGGGCAAAATTATTATTTTAGGATAATATTATTGCAAGTTTTTTGAGTAATGTAAAATCCCTTCCAGGGCTATAAGGTAAAGCTATGTGAGACAAAGTATAGGGCGTGCTTCCAGGACTTGGAACACAGTAACATTCTTGGCTATTGATGATGATGATGATGATATAAACTCTTTGGACAGAAATGCCATCCTTTCCCTAAGTGCATATGAAGAGGTTTCAATACTTCTAAAAGCGAAATTAACAGTATCATAAAGAAGGGTCCAGATGCAATTACTTGCTGATTGCAGCTACAGGGGAGCACTTCTCAGAAGTCAGTGTGCACAACAGAGCAAAGAACTTATTTTTAGGAGCCTCCAGTCAGGCCAGACTGGTTGATCCAGATGCCTTACCTGGCTGCAGCTCAGCCACGCCCCTCTCTCCAGCAGGCTGTCAGCATTCCCAGTGGGATGCACCACAGCCCCACATTCAGGAATTTTACCCCCAACTGGTCTCTCTTGCCAATTTCCCCTCTCCTTTTTGGTGAACTCAAAGCTTGCTGGGAATGAAAGCAACAGCTCAGCCTCACAAATAAGGCAAGGGCTCTGCTCCTCTGGTACTGAGTCACCGGTTAAGGCCTGTCTCCTTTGCAGACTCTCCCAGAAAATTACACAAAAACACATCAAGTCAGGCTCCAAATCCTAGGCTCTCAGAGACTCTGATTCATCAGGGCGTGCTTTAGAGCTAGCAATTGAGACAGGAGGGACCCATCGCCCAGCCTGCTGAGAGCCTTGGTCTTCCTTAAAAAACTATAGAAGAAAGAAAAGCCTGCACCTTTCCTAATAAGGTAATGCCACATGCCAGTTGTGGTTTTGAGTTGCTTGGCACGCTGGGATCATATGACAGTCACTGCAGCCACAGCTTCACGCTTGTGCTCTACAGGAAGAATGAGAAAGAGTCTTTGGTGTGCCTCTGGGGATTACAAATGAATAGGGAGCATGCTCCGCGGGTGGAACCCTGCATTTTCTTGATTAACCACACTTGCCTCACATCCCTCCTTCATGCTGCTGCCCGCAGGACTCCTGCTTTGTAGGTTCAGGCATCGTAAAAGTTCTCAGGTTGCTTTGTAGGCAGGTTTTCTCTCTCCAACTAGGGGCACGCTTCTGGAGGGCAGAAACCCTCCTTTATTTCCTTTGTTTCTCCCTGCTATGCTTATCATGGCCTAATCCACCCAGCAGTTACTCAATAAACGCTTGATGACAGACTAGTGCTGAGAATTCTACAGAGCAGTAGGTGATCACTTTATATCATTAGCCCCCAACTTATAAATCGGCAGGGTTTCAAAAGTGGGTTTCAAAGAAGGTCCTTATGGAGCATGTTTTCCCATAGAAACAGTGTTATGACTGGGGCTTAGGTTTCCAGGCCTCTCAGTTCTCAGAGTATCCTTTGCATATTTATATACATTCTTATTGGGCTCTATCATTTGTCTCAGACTTCCGTCAGACAGGCAGTGCTAAGTTACAGAATCATCAGGAAGGGTTCAGATGCAATCAATCGCTTACTGAACACAGCCCCTGAGAAGCTCTTCTCAGAATACAGCATGCACAACAGAGCAAGGGGTTTATTTTAGGAGTCTGCAGACTACAGAATACATTTCAGTTCTTTAAATTTACCTTAATGATCCACTGTAATTACAGCAACATTGACTTGCAGAGATTTTCCTTTATTAGTTGTATTTTCATGGTTTATGAGATTACATGTAGCGTCAGGTAATAATCTACACATTAGGCCAGGCATGGTTGTGCATACCTGTAATCTCAGGGGCTCAGGAGGCTAAGGCAGAAGGATTGCAAGTTCAAAGCCTGCCTCAGCAACTTAGTGAGGCCCTAAGTAACTTAGCAAGACACTGTATCAAAAACAAAAACAAAAACAAAAAAACTATAAAGGGCGGGGATATGGCTCAGTGGTTAAGGGCCCCTGGATTTAATCCTTTGTACAAAAAGGAAAAAAAAAATCTACACATTAGGTACTTAAAAAATAACACTGAAGAGGCAGAGTAAGGAATTATTTTTGCTCATCATATAGAAAAAAAGATGCATGTACTTTTGTTTTTCCTTTTGTAGTAAAAATTTTTTTCAACAGTTTTTAACTTAGGTTATTATTCGAGCTACTCAAGATTTTCCCAACCACTTACACACATATGTGCACATGTACATATATACCAACTCACATTCTACCTAGTTCCAAAAAGACTTGTAGTAAAAATCAAAACTCAGGAACTGAATATACGTGTATGAATATATTCCACTAAGTATCTAAATATCCATATGCAAATGTGTATATTCTACTAAATAAATGATTGACATCAGCTTTACAACTAAAAGCATAGTGGTTCAATAGTACGACAGAATCTTCAGGATACCTTGTCACTTTGGTGCAGGAATACTGTTTAATCATTTGCTTTTGGGAATAGCACTACCCAGTATCTATGGGGGGAAGCTTTTGGTGGCTCAGAAAGAAGGACAAATACCCTCATCTGCATGGCCCATAAATAATGAGGACAGTCTGGGGTCTTTGTGCCCAGTTTCTTCAGAGCCTGCAGAATGGGGCTCCAGCGGGCACTGTTCATTGTCCAAGGTGGGTGCCCAGATAAGGGCTTCTGGGTTTGTACCATAAGGACCAAAGTACATATACACAAAAACCAACTGTTATACTTCTCCCCTATAACAACTTCCTGATGCTTAGATAACCTGAAAAACCACACCTTGGCCCTATTCCCATTCAATGGTATTCTGAAAAGAGAAATGTAACTTATTTATAGCATGACAAACAAGATGCCTCTTGTCATCTCTAAAATTGGTAGAAAGTGTTATCTGGTGGACACCACAGAAGAGCCCAAACCAAACAAGCCAACAGGATCCCCTGCCAAACCTAAGCTCCCAAACACACACGCAAAATGAAATGTGACTCCCTGCCCCCATATTTTGGAGTTCAAAGCTGCCCTTCTAACCCAAAACAGCACTGACTGGATACAACAGAGATGTCAGGTTCATGACTATGAAGCGTGACAAGTACCAGTGTTTTGTATCACATCTGCCTTTCAGCAAGTTATTATCCAGACAAGAAAGAGCAGTCTCCTCCCTCCTCCATTGCACATCTTGGTAACTCCACATGGCTCATCCTTGATTGACTGGGATGACCCTTTAATGAGAAGTTCTGGATAACAGGATATTCTTGTTAGCAACATTTTGCTTGGATCAGCTCCTTTGGAGAGTCTAATATATATTCCCTTGTTTTCCTACTACTGGAAGAAATATAACTGAATCAGCATAGCAATTAATTACCCTGCATTCATCTTTGCTTGGTGATTCAGGATGTTATTCTGCTTCTAGGGCAGAGTAAAAGGGCAGCTGTCTAGAGGTAGCAAGTATTCCAGACTGGTTTCAGTGTATCTGTATTCCAACAGACAGTTTGCAAATATGATTGTTAACTTTGTCTATAAAAACTGTCAGTGTATAGGGGTTTGGGATTCTAGGTTGCATGCAGTCAAATCCCAGTTAGTTGAACTATTATTCTAATTTCAGGGTGACAGACCTGTGGTGTGTAGCTGCCTCGTCCCTTCTTGTCACCTTAGCAGACATCAGTAATAGATCACAGTGCTCTTTCCTGTTGAGCGGAGGTGAGTTAACGAACACCTCTTTTCAACTCCCAACTCTAACCAACTGTAGATGGCATATAACTTGAAAACTGTGAGCTAGTCCTGTTTTTAACTGATTTCCTACTCTTCAATTTCTTACCTTAGTGCAAATGACAGTTAACTAAAGTATCATTATTTTAGTGACATTCTTTATATTCTTCTCAGCTAATCCCTTCACTAATCTGAGTTATAAATAATATGAGCTAGCATTCATTGCCAGTCACTGTCACTATGTGCCACATACTGTTATATATTAACTGCCATCATATGTCCTTGTATCTTTAGAAAAATCCTAAGGCAGAGAAAGGCAGCTGGAATCTGATCTGTACTACAGCTTCTACAACTTGACGACTCCCAGGCTGAGCCAGAGGTCCCCCCTCTGGCTTCCTACAGCCATCACTGCACTTTGTCCGTCCACAATGGTCTGTTGATGTGACTGTATTTCCTACTCAACTTCTGAAGGCAAGACCTGTGTCTTACTCACCTGTGGATGCTCAGCATTGGAAATACTGCAGAATACAAAGTGGGTGTTGTGTAAATATGTTGAAAGAATTTTGTTTTTAAAGCCCTGTTTTCAAATAGGCTCTGAGTTTCAACTCATGCTCTACAATGAACAGATGAACTGTGACAATGGCTACCACTGGAGGCTATTTACATCAAAAGCTAAGTGTGCTGGGCATGTGAGCCAGGATGCAGGCTGGGGCCAGGGCCTGTTCTTGGCATCCAAATGCCTCAGAGCACAGCAAGTGTCAAGGCTGCTGGGTTCTGTTGCTGCCTTCGAGTTTTGTCTTTATATATATTTTGTGCCTTTCTCTGCCTCTCTGCCTCCCTCATAGAATTGTGCTCTATACCCCTAGCACTTAGGAAAGTGCTTGGTTAGTGGTGAATGAAAATTCTCTGCGGGGATCTGTGGTAAACAGAGCACTGGCCTGAGACGGAGAACCCACAGCTACTTCCAGAAGTGCCTCAAATGCCTCTGGCAGTTTCAGCATGGCTGTGGCAGCACCTGTCAATGGGAGCCTGCCCCAGCAGGACAGGCAGCGGGCGTTCAGTGTGACAGTGTATGTAAGCAAGCTGCCAACTTAAAAGCAGGTGCTTATTTTCCTCTCTGTGAGGCTGCTATACCCAGGGCAGGTGCAGTCACTCTAGCGTGTCCCCTTGCCCTCTCCTCTAGTGCTCCCTGTGTGTCCCATTTTACCAATGATGACTTACTGTCCCTGCCTGGGCCAGGAAAGGTGTGACCTCTCTGCCTCTGCTTCCAGCATTTACTGTCCCTCTCTCCTCACCACCATCTCTGAACAAGTTCTCAGGGACCAAGTATGACCTCTCAGCAAGGCCCAGGGCTCTGCATGGCTCATTCCTCATCACCTCTTTAGCTGGTTTCTGACCCGCCCTCCTCCCACACACTGAGCTCGATCTTGCACCTGAACTCATCAATCCTGTCCTCACCACAGACTGCTGTGCTCAGGGAGTGACATGCTCTGCCATCCAGGCAGCTGCCCAAGTCAGACCCCTGGGTTCATTCTGGAAAGGCCTTTTTTTCATGGTGCCCCTTCTGTCATCTCCAGGTCTTGCCTACTTTACCTCCTTAGTTGCTCTCAAATTGGTATGCTTTTATCTTCACTGTTACTGCCTTGGCTGAGACTGAGCAGCCCCCACGACTCACAATAGCTTCCCTACCTTCCAGTATGGCCCTCTCCAATCTCTTCTCAGGCCAGAGTGTCTTTCTGAAAGACAGTCTGTGTCTCTCCCTTTTAAAAACTTCTTCCATAACATGGTCATCACTTCTTCCAGGAAGCCTTGCTGGGGGCACCTGTGCTTCCCTCCCTGGAACAATGGCCATGCTTGCTGGGCTTCTCCAGCAGCAGCAAACTCTGCAAGGGCCCTGAACAATGCAAGGATTTTCATGATTCCCTCCATGGCAGGCACTCTAGCTTGCTACTTGACAGCCATCTCTCACATTTCCCCTTTGCATGACACTCAATGGGCATGTGTTCAAGTTTTGACAAATGAGACACGGTGTGGGGAGTCAACTGGGGGCTTTCAGAATTTCTTCATTTTAAAAAGAGATGCCCCGCAAATAGTTCCTTGTCTGCCTTGGCATTGGTATGAAGGTTTGGGATGCCTGCAACCCACAAGGAGGGCAGGATGATGCTTGGAGGATGGCGCAACAGATGAAAAGAACTTGTTGTCTATGAGCTACTCAGTAAACAGGAGTGAACTTCTACATGTGAACTTATTTTTATATGAGAAGATAAGTCCCCTTTTGGTTTAAGCCATTTGGAGTTGGATTTTCTGTTACTTGTATCTCACACAGAGACACTGGGGTACAAATCTTGTTTCTTCTATGGACGGGTTTAGGAGGGCAGGTCTGCATTGAATACATCCTTATATCTTCCAGAGACTGGGGCTTATCTTACTTCTGTGCTTGAATGATGGGCCACCACTGTTTTCTGGCCTCACATTTTGGGTCCCACTGCCCTCAAAGGGAGCCTTCTTTGAGGGGCTTACTTAGTTTATTTATTATTTTTAAGTTCAATATAGGCAGAAATACAAACAATATAAAAGCCCCATGGTCCCTGCTATGGGGAAAAACCTACCTTTCGCATCCTTACATGCCTTACTGTACTAAGCACATGTTTGTGCAAAGTGCATACTCAAAATGTTTGCTAAATGAATAATTTAATTTGCCTTTGATGAGTCAAGAGCACTTAAGACTTTTATAATGTCCTAGGGTCATAACGATGAACAGTAATCATCAACAAATTGTGCTAAATATAACCTGGTCCTAGGACATCCCTAGTGGTAAGTTTCTGTTTGTTTATGTGACAGCCTTGATACACCAAGATGCGAAAGCTTTAAATAGAACAAGCAGAACGGTGCATCATACAGAGGGGCAAAACTGGATGTGCACTAAAGGCCTACCTTGTTTGTACAGGCCCTGGGGCTCTAACACTGACCAGACAGACCCACTGTCCTCAAGGGGTTGAGTCCAGGGCCTGCAGGGAAGCAAAACAACTTCAAAACAATGTGATCATGTCCTACGAGGAAGGTAAAAGGTACAAGGTACAACAGGGATCCCAGGGATCCTAACTCCAGACTTGAGAAAGGCCTCCCAGGGGAACATCCACACTGCATCTGAACACAAAGGGGAAACTCATCAACCTAACAGAGGAGAAGAAAGAAATAAAAAGGAGAGGGTCAAAATCAGTTTTATAAAAAGCTCATTCTGGCAGCATTTGGGGTAAGAAAGAAAAGGCTGAAGGCTGGGAAACCCAGGCACTGCCACAGAGATTCACCGTGGAGCACCAGGGTCTTCTCAGGAAAGAAATAGGCTCACGACAAATGATGCCAGACATGGGTCCCCGAGAGCACACGGCTGTGGCTGCTGCCCAAAAGTCACGGATCTGGGTACCAGCCACCCATCTTCTGGGTTCAGGATTGCAGTGGATTTGAGTTGGAAGCACATGATAGAATACAGTGGTTGTTGATTTTCTTTTTGCTTGCACAATACTTTGTTGAATGAAATATGGGTCCCCAAGATGCTAGAGAGTGCTGAGAAGTCTGAGAACTACTAGCGATGGCTCAGGTCACAGAAAATGCCAACAGAGTGGTGGGCAGGGTGTTGTAAAAACCAGCCTCAGGGCTCAGAATCTCTTTCAAAGAGGCACAGTAGCTCTCGCTGAATCTCGTGAGAGAGAGGATGTGTGCATGTGTACGTACATGTGTGATGTGGAGCCCTGCCTTCTTACTCATCCCATCCCACAGCCACGTAAGCACAGGAATGGGTCTGGTCCAGGCATAGCCACCAAATGCTCTGTGACCAGCTCAAGTGGCCATGCCTCTTCGACCCTCGGTTTCTCCTTGAGTCCCACTAATGACTGGGCCTCACAACCTCTGAAGTCAAATAACTGGTCTGCAGGGGTCTCTGCATTGGAGGCTTATGATTCTCTGGACCAGAGTTTCTCAGCTTGTGTGCCTTGCTGACAGAGCTCTAGATGATCGGGCGGGGCCTGGGCAGCCCAGAGTCTCTAGCCACAGGCATCTTCCTCCATCCTACAGTATGACTTCTTTAAGCATGCGATCATGAGGAAACAGGTGACCAGAATGAGAAAGGATCATGAGGAAACAGGTGGTCAGAACGACAAAGGAAAACATCCACAAGAGCCAGAGTCCTCCTCAGTCTATCACCTTCTGTTACTCAAGTGTCCACTAGCTTTCTAATGACAAGGTAAACAAGCAGCTTCTAACTGCATACTTGGGGGGGGGGGCAGAGGGTGGTGAGCAAGGAGAGGCACGGATGGCAGGTGACAAGCAGGAGGGCTGACAAGACCATGACAAACAGGAGCCTTTCCATCCAGGTGCTCAACCTCACATCTCCTGCTTTCTTAAGGATTTTGCTTTACCAACTGAATATCATCTTCCTTCCCACAGTGCCAGACTGTCCCTCCATCTCCTTGGACAGGTGGCATTTTGGAAACAGTCTTGCTTTAGAGGGAGGAAAGTTCACTGCTTTCCCTGAGAATGCTGAGCCTGGGTCCCCAAGATGCTAGAGAGGGCTGAGAAGTCTGAGAACCACTAGCGATGGCTCAGGTCACAGAAAATGCCAACAGAGTGGTGGGCAGGGTGTTGTAAAAACCAGCCTCAGGGCTCAGAATCTCAAGTCTGATGAGGAAGTTCTGGTCTAGCTTTGTTTGGGCTTCCTATTACAGCAACATATTAAAAAGAACAAGTACCCAAATCCCTGGGACTGAATTATGTACCTAAGGAATGATTAACGCAGCCTGAGTCCTACTTTCCCTCCTCAGACTGCAGTAACACTAGTCTGGTAACAGTGGCCAGCTCACCAACCTGGCAGTGGGTGGGTTCCTGCAGTCTTCATGGCCCCTGGCACTGGCCTGGTGTCAGAACCTGGAAGCCCTTCACGGGGGCACACACTAGTGGTACAACACTATAGGGCTGCACTGAAAATCCTCAGTCCTGACTTTTAGAGGCTATAGAGGTGACACTGGACACAATTGTTGTCTAATTTGTTTGAACAAACAAACCCAAGAAATGTCTGCCAGAAAAATATGAAGCAAGTAAAGTGAGCTAAGATGCTCCCTGTAGAAGTGTTTCCTGAAAACACTGGCCATGATGACAGGCTTTTCCTTCTGCTCTGAGGAAAACGTGCCTTATTACTTAACAAAAAGTTTGGAGTAAATTTTAGTACATGGGATGGCATATGTAACCCATAATATTAAAGAAGGCAGGCAAAGGTGTGGTTTTGAGTGGGAGGAGTGTTAGGCCCACACAGTCCCTCCTCAGTGAGTCTTCTCTGTTGGCTAATTATAGTCTCTTAACTATTCCCTTTGATAAACATTTATAAAGTACCTACTGCATACAAAGAACTATGGCAAGCGGTACAGCACAATGATTTTAAAAATGTGCTTTAGCATTAGATGGGTCTGGTTTTGTATTCTGATTTGTCTACTCTTTTTCCTTAAATGTCCTCTACAAAGCTATTTAACCTCTCTAAGCCTCAGTTTTCTCATCAGTAAAATGAAGGTAGTAATAGTTCTTGCCTCTTGGTTACTATGAGAATGGTACTTAAGGCTCCTAGAATAATGTCTGACCTATAGTAAGTACTTGATACCTGTTGGCTATTATTATAATCTTTCTGTACCTCAAATTCCTCATCTACAAAATGGGTACAATAACCATACCAACCTCCTAGGGCCACTGTGAGAATTAAATGAATGAATGCATGTGAGTGTTTAGCATAACAGGTTGCACATACTAAATGTGCAACAAAAACTAGTAGTTTTTATTTCTAGAGGAGTCTCCTCAAATTATTTTTAAAAATAAGATATCCAGATGCGAATGAAGGCTCAGGCAACAAAGAAATCTTTTCCTTGAAAACTTTCAATAAGGGATATTTTGTGACAATGTCTATTCTCTCTCTCTCTACCCCATGTTCTAGTGGTGTACAAAACACTATGCCTTGTGCTGACTACAATCCACAGTGACCCTTCTCGAAGCTCTGATGTCCCTGCAATATTCTAGGTTGCCCCTTAACGTGGGATGGAGGAAGCATACACTCTACTATTTAAGGCACTATTAAGAACATGGTTTTGTGAAACAGGGAGCGAGGCACACAGCTTGCTAGCTCTGGCATTTGGCTTGGCAGGGAACAGAAAAGCTGTCTCACAGTATCAAATACCAGAATTAGCCATGGCAGCCACCAGCTGTGTGGAGCCCTTTTTTCATTATGGCCAATTGCTGAGCGAAGTGCGCCATTTCCTGCAGCAAGGGTCCTGTGAAGTTGGTGTCTGAGGTCCTAGTGGGTGTGAGCAGAGCTGTGGGCCATAATCCATGCTTGGCTCCAAAGTCCACATGTGCAACTCCTGTCCTCTGCCTCCCCAGGGGCCCAGCCACCTCACTCTGGGCTATCACTCCCCCACACTCTCAATAGGGCGATCTGTTCAAGGCTTCCCCCCTCCCTTTGTTTCCTTCTTTGATATTTGACCAACCACGACACCTAGTGGCCAGTCTGCGCAAACACTGGTCTCCTCAAAAGGCTGGCATACTTAGTGCTGGGGTCTGAAGAGACCTGAAGGAGCACAGTTAAGGAAATTGAGGTACAGAGAAATGAAGCAATTCTCTAAAATTGAAGCCAAGAGGGAATTGTGTAGAAAACCAGGACCTTGGAGTTAGAGCACTTGTTCCAAGTCACATTTTGCCTATGTCCTAGCTGCAGGAGGACACTTACTCCATTTGTTTGACAAGCACGTACTGAGCACCTACGTCAGGCACCATGCCAGATGGTGGGGACATAATAAGCAAGAAGGATAAGTCCTTACCCTCACAAACAAGAGGAAAAGATAAACAGGGAGTTGCTGGTAACTATGCCAGCTCATGTGTACTAAGGACTCACTCTGCCGCCAGACCCAGCCTGCGGTACACTAACTCACCTCCTCTTCAAACCAATTCTACAAGGGACAGTGATTACCAGTCTTGCTTTAAAAATGAGAGGTAGAATACTTAATTATGGGTAATAAACTTAGGGCTCTTATGCCTTTCAAAGTCTAAGTTTCTGAAAATGAGGTTAATGGGCTAGACACTAAAAGATTTCTTTTTTAAAATTATGCTTCTCTATTTTTCCCCCCTTTCCTTTTTGCAGTGCTGGGGATGGAACCCAAGGCTACATAAATGCCAGGCAAGCACTCTGCCACTGGGCTACATCCCCATCCTGACACTAAAAAATTCTCAAAGCCTCATTACAGCTCAGTTTCTTTTCACTTTTGGATCTTTGGAGTGGAGCTAGGATTGGAAAGCAGGTCTGATCACAAGTCTCCTGCTGGTCAGTGTTTGTAGACAATGACTGGCAGTTACTGAATGCTCATTACTTGCTGGGCTATGCTCTGCACTGACATCAGCTCATGTAATCTTGCTAACAATGCACAAGATAACTTTAAAATGGTTAAGGAGGTCCAAAGATAAACGGAAAGGATTCCAACCCAAACCAGTTGTGGGATTTTTTTTTTTTAATATATTGTTAGTTGACAATGAACCTTTTATATATTTATATGTGGTGCTGAGAATTGAATCCAGTGCCTCACACATGCTAGGCAAGCACTTTACCATTGAGCTACAACTCCAGTCCCCAGTTGTGGGATTCTTAACAACTGTTTTGCCTCTATTGGACTTTAATAATATGGTAGATTAAAAAACTTATACATTGGGGTCCTTAGGTTCTCATAACAGAAATGGATAGCAGGCCTTGGTGAATAGCTCAAAGATGAGGTACAGTCCCAGGAAACAAGGAACACACTGCTCAACAATATTGCTTTGGGGGTGACTCTGAATCTCCAGATACACAGAGAGACAAACATGCAAACACACCAACACACACCTGGATCCTGCAAAACCAACTGGTTTATTTATGATTCCAAATGAATAAAACACATTCCAGCAGTTCCACTGAATACATAAGAGATAGCAAACTCTCCAAATGGGGTAGTATGGACACCCCCTCATTCCATTCTTTCTATGTCACATCGATGTTCTGAGGCAGGAGTAAATCAGGTCAACTCCTACAGTGATTCTATAATCACTGAAAAGATCTATAAATTTATAGATTATAGAATTTATATTTTATAATCTATAGTTTTTATAACTGAGTCTACAATAGTATGTAAATTCATAATTTATATATAAATTTGTAATTTATGAAATTTATGATCTATAGATTACAGAATCAGTGATTCTATAATCACTGAGGGAGGTGGTGCAAGGAAGAAGTATCTTGGGACAAGATATGCCCTTTAAGTGAATGCCCGCAATGACCTACTTCCTTCCACAGGCTCCACTTCATAAAGTCTCTGTCACCTTCCAATCTCCATTAAGCTATGAATACATAAATGGATTAATTCAGTCACAAAGTCAGGACCTCATGATCTAGACACCTCCCAAGGTCCCACCTCTTGACACTGCTGGACTGGGACCAAGCCATCAACACACGAGTCTCTGTGGATACATAAAATCCAAACAATAACAGTGTATGTATGTGCAGACATACATACATATGTGGCTTCCTTCTGCTAGAATAGAGTGTATGGTGGTGAGACTAAGATCCTCTCAGGGCTTCTGTGAGATTTTTTTTTTCCTCCTGTTTTTCAAGAAGTACATGCTATTAGAGAAAATATATAAAATAACAAAAATTGACATGTGGCTCTATTTTCTTCTAATCTTTTCTTTTAAAAAAAATAAAATTATATATATATATTAGTTTTATGTGGACACAATATCTTTATTTTACATTTATGGGGTGCTGAGGATCGAACCCAGTGCCTCGTGCATTCTAGGTGAGCACTCTACCACTAAGCCACAACCCCAGCCCTCTTCTAATCTTTTCTACATGAGTTTCTAAGGTAGTTAAAATGATGCTTGGCTATACAATTTTATTCTTTGCTCCTCTTCAGCAAAAACTTACCCCTATGGATGATAAATTCTTTATACACATTGTGCTTTAAAACTTTTTTTTTTTTTTTTTTAATTTTGAGATAGTCTTACTATGTTGCTCAGGCTGGTCTTGAACTTCTGGGCTCAAGTGATTCTCCTATCACAGCCTCCCAAGGGGCTAGGGTAACACAGCACCTGGCTTAGAATGTATTTTGAACTAATTTTCAATTTAGAGGAACTGCAAAAATAATACAAAGAAGTCTCTGATACCCTTCAGCCAGATTTGGATCCCTCCAATGTCAACATTTCAGTGTGTTTACTTTAACACCATCTAATCCTTGGGGCACAGGCAAGGGAAAGAAACAGGCAGGCAAGGCATGGTGGCACATACCTTAATCCCAGCAACCTGGGAGGCTGAGGCAGGAGGATTGCAACTTCAAAGCCAGCTTCAGCAACTTAGGCCCTAAGCAACTTAGTGAGACCCTGACTTAAAATAAAAAATTAAAATAAGAAGGGCTGGGGATATGGCTCAGTGGTAAAAGCACCCCTGGGTTCACTCCCCAGAAACACACACACACACACACACACACACACACACACACACACACACAGAGACTGACAGACACAATGTTTTACTCCCAAATACTTTAGTGTACATTTCCTATGAATAAGGGGTTCTTTTATATAACCACTACAATTAGTCTAATTAGGAAATTAACACTGATGTAGTACTATTATCTAATCTAGAACCTTAAGAGATTTTGCCAATTGTCCAAATACATGTCCTTTATAGCAAAAGAATATCATAAATTATACATTCTGTTCAACTGTCATTTCTCTTTAGCCTTCTTTAACCTGGGGCACTTTGAGTCTTTGTGTTTCAAAATATTGATTTTTTTTTTTAAGAATAAGGGCTAGTTATTTGGTAGAATGCCCCTCAATCTGGGTTTGTTAATATGATTTTTCCTGATGAGTACAAGGTACACTTTAGACACATGAATATGCGTTAGTTTTAATTACTGTAATGAGATTCCACTTTACATAGGCACTTTCTCATTGTAGAATCTTGGGTTGTTTATAATTTTGCTATAATTCTAAATGAACTCCTTATCAACTACCTATTAGCTTTTTTATAATATAGCTTTTTTATAATAATTTCTATAATAATAATTTTTTTGCTTTAAAAAGAATTAAGGCTGTTGATATTAACAACTTTTTTAAAAAAAGCTATCACACTATAGTCCAACAAGGGATGAGCGTCTACTTTACCTCAGGGTACCTAGCCTTGCATACTGACATACACTAAAATACATTTTAATTTGGAAAGAAAAAATAATACTATACTGCTACTTTAATGGGTTTTGATTTAAGGTATGGTTATAAAAAGGGCTGTTCCTACCACGGCCCTGCGCATATCCATTTGCTTGTATTGTTGTTCGCACGTTTTTTCACTCATTAGGTAAATATCCACTGAGTGTCCACTCCGGACCAGTGTGCTAGGTATGAGATGAGGAGCTCCCATAGAGTCAGAACAAGAAAATATGAAATATGGTAAGAGATCTGAAATACACAGGGGGTGCAAATGAGAGTCACCAAAGGGAGTGCTCAGGGAAACAGGGAAGAGCCTGGTTGAGAAAGACAAATGAGCTGCTCCAACTGGGAGCATGGGAGCATGAGGTGGGGCCTTGGTGCCCTCTTCAGTTTCATCTTACAGCACTCTGTGCTCTGGTATCCATAAGTTCCATATCTGTGGATTCAGCCAACCACAGATCAGAAATATTAAAAAAAAAATGTAACAAGTCCCATCATTATGTGCAACTATAATGTACCAATAAAAAGCGTAGAAAGAAAGATAAAATATTCAGAAAAAAATCCCCTTTGTACTGAACTGTATTATTCTGGAAATGATACAGCCTAACAACTATGTACACAGTACTTGTATTTTATAAGATATTAAAAATAATTTAGAGTAGACTTGAAGTATACAGAAGGATGCACATAGGTTATGTGTACATCTAATGCCATTTTGTATAAGAACTCGAGCATCTGTGAATTTTGGTATCTGCATACATTGGGGTTCTGGAATCAATATACAATGGGTATTGAGGGACAACCATACTTACCACAAAATTCCATCAAAATGTCTGCAAAACATCCCAGAATAAAAATACTAACCCGATTCAGACCTGTCCTAGGTATCCATTTCCAAAGCCTGCCCTTTCTCTCCTTCCAGTCTATCCTAGTTAGCAGAGTCAAAACTTCAGCATGTTGCAATTTGCAAATAATAATGAAAGCCTGAAAATGCTCTGAAATTAAAGGGAATTTACATACCATTCTCAGCCTTGCAATTACTTGACATCAAGGGACCATTAATGAATCAGGCTGTCTCAACATTATGATAATGGCTACTTTCAACAGAAGAAAGGGGGGGACAGGTAAGGTAATGAATGGCTCTACATGTGTGTACTTGTGCGCATGTGCAAGTGTATTCTTTTCTAAATAACAGAAGTGGCAGCTGTGGCCATAGGCAAGAAGATGGGTGTTCACAAAGAAAATTTGGACCCTGGCCCAGCAGGGATTCCAGTTCCCTGGGGCCCACAATCACCTCTGGACTTTATCAGAGTGAGTCCAGGGGCAAAAGGAGAAGAGACTCCTAGGAACCTGTCTTGGGAAAAACACATTCCTTCTGCCCCAAGTAAAGCCTGTTAGGAAAATTGGTTCCAAACACTTGGGACAAAAAACAAAACAAAACAAAACACATGATATTGTGAAGAAAAAAAAAAAAAGACCAAACCCCTTTCCTTTTGCAAGAGATAAAATTTTAATTTTGCATGAGATCCAAACTTTTAGTTTACATGAAATGAATAAAATTAGACAAGACAAGAAACTAATAATTATTAGAAGCCTCTGTTAAATACTGAAAAAATAATTTGTAATAACCTATGAAATATGTGAACATGATTTTTCTTTATAAGAAAAGTCAGTGTCCAATAAGCAATTAATCTGATACATGAATAACATCACTCTCATAATGCCATGCTCGCAGATATTAAGTGCAACTTGGTGCTCTTGAGAGCACAGAAAGAAAACAAACCACTAAAATCACCACTAATATAATTGATTGCATCTTTCACTTACAGGATAAAGATCCTGAACATCAAGACAATAAACATATTCATCCAGGGATGGGAAATACAACTCGGTGAACAAAAGACAGTAGATGAGATTTTTATTATGAAGCCTCTATTTGTAGGGGACACAATAGATGCTAAATAATTGGGTCAAATCTAGCAAATAAAAGCAACTGAATAATTAACAAAGGTTTAATAAAAGTTGTCAGGATAAGATCATGGTTTAACAATGAAATATATGAGAAGGTTGTTATATTTTAACTATTATCTTTCTGATTTGATTTGCATTTTTCTTTAAAAAATACACACAAAAAATGTAGGACATAAAAGTCAAATGCCTATTAACTAGTTAACCTTACTATGACTGGAAGTTACTTCCCAGCAGTTGTTGGCTGCAAACAATTTGAACTAGCAAGGTCTAGATCAGAAAATTTCAATGTGGGCAACACAGTTGAAGTTTATAATTTAGAACTTCTAACATATTCAGGTTGTGGTTGAAAATTTCTCTTTGCTGGTTGGGTTTTAAGTCTCTGCTACAATCTCAAGGAGGGAAAGGAAGCTCAAGACTAGGAAGGCTGTGCTACAACTAGCATTGGTGGTAGAGGCTTTGCAAAAACATCCACTGCAGGTTTAGTGGTAATGAGCCTTAAACTTGGGGGCATTTAAATAATTTTACTCTTTTCAGGTATAAAGGAGTAAGTTTAGAGTTATTGTTTCAAGGTGGAAGGTGGAAGGCAAAAAAGAAAGAAAAGAGCTTATCACAGTGTGACAATCTTTTCCAGATGAGAGAAGAGAGGAAGCCATTTAAAATAATTCCTCTAGTTTTCCTCCAGGGGGCGAAGTTGGCCAGCATTTCACTGAAAAATTCATTTTCACACTTTGAAATTGCACAGTGCTGCAAAGATATTCCTATACAAGGGGCCTCTCCTTTATTTTTTTTAATTTCTTTTTTAGTTATAGATGGACACAATGACTTTATTTATTTTATGTGGTGCTGAGGATGGAATCCAGTGCCTCACCCGTGCTAAGTGAGTGCCCTACCACTGAGCCACAAACTCAGCCCCTCCCATTTCTTCTTAATACAGTTCACTCTGACTGGTTAGCAAAGCACTCCAGCTCTTTTGAGGTAAGCAACACATTGAGGGTTAAGAGTGAGCAGGACACTATCAGCACAGTTCTGTGGGCTAGCCAGCCTGTTCTCCTAAAACCTGAAGTCAGAGCTATGGTTTTGCCAAAGTTGATACAGTTTCAAAGATTTTTTCTTTTTCAGAGAATTTTCCACTGGGTCTTTTTTTTTTTTTTTTTTTTTTTTTATTTTCCTCTTTCATACATTTGATTCATGTGAGTTAAAAGACCACTGGGTCTTTTTCAGCCTGCTGATGCCTCACCCGGGCTCCCTCCCTCCCTGCCGCCTCTGTAAGGCCTCTCTCAGGGCAACCACAAAGCTGCTGGAGGTCTGGGCTCTCCCGACTTCCCTTCCTGCAGGAATGGTGGGACCTTTCCACTCCGCGGAGGTGTCTGGTGGCCAGGAAGGGGCCCAGATAGCATTTCACCCTGGGTCTCCTTTTCCCCTCACTTGAAGGGTTAGGAGTCCCCAGTGGAAACTCAGGTTGAGCCGCAGAAAGGGCACACACAAGGCTACAGCCTGTTCTCAAGAGAGAAACACATGCTAGCTTCATTGACTAGGTGGCCACACAAGACAGCGGAGGCAAGGCCTGGAGGGTGGGCCAATCAACTCTCCCTCACCCAGGCACAGATCCAGTTTTTGTGGGTTCTGAGCTTATACAATTTTGAGAGTTCTCTTTATATCAAGAATACAAGCTGAGGATGTGGCTCAAGCGGTAGCGCGCTCGCCTGGCATGCGTGCGGCCCGGGTTCGATCCTCAGCACCACATACAAACAAAGATGTTGTATCTGCCGATAACTAAAAAATAAAATTAAAATTCTCTCTCTCTCTCCTCTCTCTTAAAAAAAAAAAAAAAAAGAATACAAAATAGGAGTACCACATTAGCTACAGGGAATGGGAAGGAGCTGTTGCCATTGCAAGACCCTGAAAGCTCAGCTTCACAACTGCCATTAGCTCCTGGTAGGCTGATGGTTGAGGAACAAGTTGGCAAGGAGCTCCCACAAACCTTGTCCACAAAATAGCAAATATGGCTTCTCAAAGGCCTGTGGCTCAGCCGTGCCTCAGGGAGTGGGCTGAGGAGCTTGGGAATAAAGCTTGCAAGGCAGCCAGCAGCTCAACGTCTATTTCCTCCAGCCCCCGAGAGCATGGCAGATGCTCATCAGACACTCACTGATCAGCCAACTGAAGCAGCCCTGCTGATTGCCACAGACCTGTCCTTCCCCTTAAGGCTGCACCATTCCTTTCTGCCTGACTAGCCATGTTTCATATAAAAAAATACTAGTCCCAGGAAGGGGTGTAAGTCATGTCCAACGTAAGTGCTCACCAGGATAATTCATTCACCCCAAGTGCCTAGGCCTGGGTAACACTACCACAAAAATCAGTGGAATAAATAATGATGTAGTTCTCGCTCACACATTTGTACCTGGCACCGTGTGGGCACAAAGTCTAGAAGACACAGTGGGACTGGAGCTCCACACTCTTGGGACTGTCCCCTGTATGGAGACAAATCCTGGAGAGAAACTGCAGAAGGGAGCACCTGCAGTGCCATGTGAAGGCATGCACCTCCTCGCTCAGCACCCCAGCTCTGCCGTGGCCTGGCTCTCCACACCTGCCAGGCCCAGCCTCACTCTCCAGTTTGGGTCATCCTGTTACTTCAAGCCCTGCCTTCTTTCCCTTTTCCACCCATGGGAGATGATGGCACCTTCTCAGACCTCTTTGGGCTGCACAAAGGTGCCACCTACAAGGGTCTTTATTAAAACAGCAAAATAAACTAATGTGAGTTTAGAGCATTTAGCTCAGTGTAGCCACGACCACACAATTTCACAATTCTTGTAAAAATAATAAATTTCTCCTAATCTGGAGGCAAAAATCTTAACAGTGTAATGAAGCGAGGCCTAAAAAAACGGGAAGTTGTTTAATTTGATTAATGTAGCTTATTTTCATATGTGCTACTGTAGTTTATGTATTTATAAGTAAATCAACTACTAAATGTTTTCTCTTGAACAAAACAGTGAGAACAATTCTTATATATGAGAATGTCTTCATGGAGTCACTTACCCCAAGGAAAATAGTTTTTTTTTTTGCAAATTCTTACTGGTAAAATGGAGATACTTCTTTGATGGGAAACTGAGGGCCATCATTACTTGGGTGCTTACTGCATGCCATATTTACACTGCCCCCTTCAAACAGATGATTTCACTTAATTCTCTCAATAACACTATGCAGTACCATCCCCATTTAATGCAGAATTAAGGCTTTAAGAGGTAGGTGACCTGTCCAAGACCTGCAGGTATTCTGTGATAGATTTGGGGCTCTGCTGATTCTCAGGTCCTACCACGCTGCCTCTGCCACCAAAACATCTAAAATAAAGAATTAATGAGCTCTATCAGGCAAATGCATATATTTTGATTTTCTCTCAAATTACTATTTGACTTAAAGAAAAAAAAAAAAAAACCTGGTGCTGGAGAACTGGGTTCTTTTTTAGGGCTTTAAATGTTTTAAGTATTCACTGGGCAGGGTGGTGCATGCCTATAATCTCAGTGGCTTGGGAGGTGAGGCAGGAGGATCACAAATTCAAAGGCAGCCTCAACAACTCAGCGAGGTACTAAGCAACTCAGTGAGACCCTGTCTCTAAATAAAATACAAAAAAGGGGTGTGGAGGTGGCTTAGTAAGTTGAGTGCCCCCGAGTTCAGTCCCCGGTACCAAAAAATAAATTAAAAATTTTTTGAAAAATGATTTAAGAAGTTGTGAAAGGGCTGGGGATATAGCTCAACTGGAGTGCCTGGCTTGCATGCACAAGGTCCTGGGTTTAATCCCCAGCACCACACACACTAAAAGCGGGGGAGGGGGAGAAGAGAAAGAAATTATGAAAATAATCAAATGCAAATAACAATAGATACCATCTATTGAACACATCCTGAATGACAGGCCACTGTGCTGAGTTCATTATGTGCAATATTTCCTTAAATACTGCTATCTTGTGAGGAAAATGGCCTTATCTCTGTTTCTGTTTAATAGATGAGGAATCCAGGCTCAGAGAGGCTAAGCCATCTGTTTAAAGTGTCTCAGTAGCTGAGGAAAGATCTTAACCCTAGTCTATCTGCCTGCAGTATGTCACTTCCCTATTGTAAAATGTAGGAAAACAGAAAACATATTTTAGTTCATAGCCTGTTAGCTATTTCATATTTGCATACAGATCTTTGAGTGGCCAAATGGAAACTGCTCTGTTCTTAGGCCAAGAGAAGACAGGTGAGTCATCCAAGGGGAGTTCAGTTGTGCTTTCTGAGCCCTCTGACTCCAACATCATCTAGGCACAAGGCCCATGTGATAGGTCTATGGGAAGGGAAATGAGGGAGGGGAGAGCTATATCCTGCCATCTTTCTAAACAGCCAATACAAAACTATCATTCTCATCTATATATTTGCTCAGTCTTGCCAAGGGAATCAGTCCATGATGGAAAGCATTTTATACATTAATCTTAGACCACTGTCCCACAGGGACTCCAATTTTAGCTGACCCAAGTGTCTTGCAGCATGTATCATTTACTCATCTGAGTTCTGCCTTGTGTTTAGGTGGGGGACCTAAACACAGAGAGTGACCTAATTGTTTCAGGATCCAACATCACAGTGGCTCAACTTGCAAATGACAAAGAAGTGCATGCTGTCAGAGGCTGAGTTCACAGTGCTGCAGCCAGAGAAGGCAGAAAACTGATGACTCCAAAGAACATTTGAACATTAAAGGAAAGCTTCAAAAAAGGTGAAGGGCAAGGATCTTTGGATTGAGGTGGGGCACATTCTGCAAAGCTTGAGGTTTTTGCAGAGTTCAGAAACTATTCACGGAGCCCTGATCCAAATGCCCCCATGCAGCACAGCAAATCAGCCCTGAGATCAAGAGAAACTATGTCAGGGTCCTGAGCATGAGAAAGGGTGACTGAGCACAGCTTCCAAAACACAGTAGCTTTCTGTGGAGGTCATATCAAGTACACTCTGTCATGCAGGTAGAGAAAACCTACCCAGAGACACAGATCAAAGGCTTCTCTATGGTCTCAGAGAACAGGGTATTTGAGTCTCACTTTGGAACCCTCCCACCTAGGCCCATATTCTCAGATGAGGAGCATGAGTTCAGAAACCAAGTGAGTGCACAAGCACCCAAACACACAAACACACCCTTTCTGACTCCGACAACTTACTGCAAGTTAGTTTGGCTTAGAAGAAATGTCACCTTTCCAACAACTTCAAGCTTCTGAAAATCCAATGGATTTGGACTGGAGAGGGAGGAAGAGAGGGAGAGGGAGAGAAGAGAGGAGAAGGAGGGAGAGTAAGCGCCCCCATGCCTGGACAGGTTTCAAGCAAAGGATGAAGAACCACTCTCAGGCACTGGAGAGGAGTTTCTTGTACTGACTGGGTCAGGGGTTAAGAGTTAACAAATGCTAAAGTGGAAGTTTCCACTGTAGCATCAAGATGAGACTGATGGGAAATTCCAAAGAAAGGGCTCAGACCATTACATGGAAATTTCTAAGAAGTCAACCTAGCTGGCTCTAGGACCCGTAAGAAGGCTACAAACTGTCAGGACAGTGGAAAGAGAAGAGGATTCTGTGAGAAAGATTCCTTGGAAATGCTCAGATTCCTAGGACCCAGGTGGGTGGGGTAAAGAGCTTTGACCTTCCCTGTCAGGCCCAGAGGCAGGGGTCTGACCTGGGTCTCCCAGGTAGCTCCAGGGTGAAATGTGCTGAGGCCACAAAGTCTGCATAAGACAGCAGAGGAGAAGGCTGCGTTCCCTCCCTTGCTGGAGGCTAAAGGAAGACAAACACACTGCACACCCGGATGCAGCCCCAGGCTCCTCAGAACAGGTGCTATCTGGAGGCCTGGGCTTGAGAGTAAAAGGACACCAAAAGAGGGCCTCTTAGAAACCAGATGCTGAGGAAGGAGAAGAGGCAATTCCCTGTTCTAGGAGGCCCAGAGAGAAAGGTCCAGCAGCAGGTGGTCCTGGTGAAAGCCAGGGGAGAAAGAGGTCCAGGTTCAGGGGGATGAGGGGCAGGCGTGACAGTGCAGTCTCTCTCCCCCAGCACCTGAAGTCTGGTCCCGATGGAAAGCAGCCTTCCCTCAGAATGAATACTGTTTATAGACTAGAGCACATCACAGATTTCCAAAACGAACACATGTGCAGGTGTACTCATGGCAGGGGGTAGGGAGGAGTGACTTTAAGTGGCCTCAGGACTTTTCACTACCTAAAGTAGCCTGGAAATGGGGAAAACACACCTGACTGAATAAAGTTGGAAGGAACAGAGGCAGACAAGAATCAAACTGGGGCTTAATTATGGCCCATGAGCATGTCTTACAATGTACTGGTTAGAGTTTACCTTGCTAAGCCTTGACTGTGTGCCAGGTATCAGGCTGAGGACTTCACGTATATTACCTCATTCAGCATCTTTAACAACTCCATGTGACAGGTATTATGGTCCCTTTGACAGACATAGAAACTGTGGTTCAGAGAGGCAACTTGCCCAGAGTCACACAGACAGATAAGCAGAGGGATCAGAACATGTACTCAACCGTATCTGACATCTAATCCTGAATTCTAGTGTTCTTCCAGACAAGCAGAATCCTGTAGAATGTCTGTGACTGAAGCAAGCCAAGGAATTGGGTCCTGCTCATTCGTCTCCTCAGAAAAGAATGAGCTAGAAAACCAAAGAGTAGAGTTTGACACCCACTGGTCCTAGTGGTCTCCTCTAACACTGAGCTTCTATGATTCTATCACCTATGGGTGGGAAGGTGGGGAAAGGGGATCCTTAATAGTAGGCAGGGGTGAGAAGAAAAGAGTTAAGTATCCTGTATTCCCAGAGAAGCAGCTGGAAGGAGCTGGTTCCACCAGAGGGTAGTATAAAGGACCAGGTTCTCAGGATTAGAGCCCTCTATATAAATAAGTAGTTCAGATAATGCACATAGGATGCTTGGCAGAGTCTGGCATTAGGTAAATTGTAACTGCGACTGTGAAAAGTTTACATATAAGTCTGAACACCTCAACATATAATTTAATGTAACGTGCTCAGACACTGACATCACCGTGTCTGTTCCATCAGTCGCTGTGTTTATCGTGGACACTAAACTTCACTAGTGGAGCCAAGACCTGAGACGAACGCCTAAGACCAAGCCAGCCAAATCTAAAACAGCCAGAGAAAGTGGAGCAACAGCTCTTCAGCAGCAGGGGAGCTGAGTCCAAGGAAGAAATGATGGAAAGAAAGCCTGATTCCTTTCTGAAGTCAAAATGGCAAGCACATACATGTATAATTTTATAAATAATTATAGAAGGTTTGAAATACACCAAAACCTAATCACTCTCTCCAGGTTAAGAATGACTGCTCTAGATCCTCAGGCTGCAGCCTGAGATCCTCAGACAGAGCTGCCTACCAGACCCTGCAGTGAGGCGGGCCGTCACTCATCCTGGGCACATGGTCACGGCTGATATCAAACTTGAAAACAGTCTTTCAATGCCACCAAGGCTGAACCTAATTTTCAACTTTTCAGGTTTAATGGATTCCAAATTAAAAATTTCTGGTACATGGAAATTTTATCTGTTTGGCATTCTTTTTCTTTCCTTCTAGTAACAAAATCCCTCCTTTTTTTTTCACAGGGAACCCCCTCTATGTGATGCTGGTGGGATCTGCCCTCTCATGGTACACAGGAACATGCCTGAATCAAAGAGATACTGGCCACACTGATTCAGACAGGCAACCATCAATCAAGATAACTCCTTGGTATTATTGTTATGACTATGGCAAAGAGTTGCTTTTCACTGGGGTTTAAAGCTGTGAGAATGGTGGCTGCTGCTGACAGGTACCTCTGCCACTGTGATGAGGGACAGCAAATATGAGAAAACAACCGATGAAGTTAAATAGAAAAGCAGGGGAGAGAGAACAGAACGGCCTGACTATATCTCTTGAGCCACTAAACAGTTGTGCCTAAAGCCAGGGCAGCATGAACACACCAGTCACCTAAGTCAAAAAACAAGCTTAAGCTGGAGTTTATCAATTGCAACCAAAATATTCAAACTAATAAACCTGATCTAAAGGAAAATAAAGTCCCAAAGGAAATTCCCCTTCATAGATAGTCCTTTTGGAATTTTGGACTTCTCTCTGAACATAAACCTGACTTAATTAAAATTCCTTCTTCCTATGACATTACTGCAAAAAGTCCAGGCTAACCACATACCACCCTCTGCACCAACAGTTCATCTTAACAGTCCTGCCTCCAAGCAGATGCCACCTTCTGCAATGTATATGAATGTCAGTCCTAGAGAAGACACCTTGCAGTGGGCAATGGTAGCACAGTTTATAGCTGGTTACCCTCAAAACACACTTGCAGTCAAGTCCCACAAGCTTCTCAAACTGCCCTCAAGAGGTACTGAACACGTCAGTGTAAGAAATGGCCTAGAGTTGTGGGGTCCAAGGATACATGTGGTGCAAAGGAAGAAGGTTGTACAGGTCAAAATACACAGAGGCAGTGTCAACTCTGCCTGGAGAAGCCATTCTGCAGATGGCAGCATAAGCTAGAAGAATCGGGAGTTGCGAGAAACAGAATGCCCAGAGTATTGTCAGGAAGGTTGTCTATTATTCTTTTGGAATAAGGATAGTAAGTGAAATGTCAACCCAGGTGCCAAACCTGGACCACAGCCAAGTGCCAAGGCTTGGCATCAAGTGTAATGACAATCTGTGAAGTCCAACAGAAGCAGGACAGAGAAAGCAGGGATATGAATATATGGACTTGTTACTCCAGTTGAAATTATTAAGTTTTGTCCTGGGGTTAAGCAAGGTCAGTGGAGAAACATACAGCTGGCCTGGAAGTTTCTCCCATACTATACTTGGGTGTCACATCGATCACCTCCACTGAGGGCAGGCCTAATTATTCTCCCTACTGTAGGGACTCTGTGTTACCCTTTGCACTATCATGTTCATGAGCACTCTGTAGAATCTCCTGGAGTCTTAAATCACAATTAACCTTGCTTCTTGTGAGTAATGAGTGTGCTTTTTCTCTCCTCCTAGCCACTATAAATTGCTAATTGTGTGCGTTCTCCTTTTGGTACTGACTGTGCAGAAGACCAGGGACAAGACTGGGACTTGCTACCAAGTAAAGAGGCTCCCATCACATATTTCTGACTTCATCCTACTTGTTCTTCCCCATACATTTCCTTCCTTATTTATTTTTCTTAATCCCATTACGTTATATGACTATTTAAAAGACACCTGAAAAATCTTTGACAGAGGACAGGCACACAGTCTAGATCAATGACAATCAAAATGTAAAACACACGGAGTCACAAACACGAGTGGAGGACAATTTCACAAACGCTATTATGGAGGTCATTAGAGGGAAGCTCTAACTGAGCAGGCTGAGTGAGGGTGGTGGGCCAGGAATATCCCTCAGCCAAACTGCCACGTCGGCAAACATCCTAGTCCTCCCCTCCTTTTCCCACTCTCTGGCTTACCGCCTGCATGCTCCATCCTTCCTTGGGTAGCTGGACACTCTCAGGTCCATCCCCAGACACCCATACCTACCCTCTCTTAATATTCTGGGTTGCCCTCCCTTTCTTAAGTCCTCCACCAAATCAAAGGTCTCATACCTCTGTAGGACCTTGTACTTGCCTGTAAGTTGTCAATGACCGATACAAAAAAAAAAGCCCTTCCTTTCTCAGGAACTAGTACATTTTAACAAGGAATTTTGAAGAGTTAAAAAAACACTGGAATAATTCACTAATGGTGAATACACTGTAAAAATGGTATAGATGCAAGTGAACAGGGCAATTTGCCTGTATATCTCAAGTAATCTATAAAAGCTGTTAGCACAGTACCTGGCATACCGTCAACGCTCAGTACACAGAAGAATAATTATTACTACTGCTATGACTATTAATTCCATCATCCCCTCCATTACCACTCAACCACTCTGCCTATTCCTACACTTTCAGCATGCATGTAACTATCTTTTTCATAACACTGGCTAGAGATCCACAATCAATTAATGCTATGTTAATTACATTTTATGGTTTATAAAGCATTTTATATACGTTGTTCTTTTTGATCTTCCTAGTAATCATCAAGCTAAATATTATTCCCATTTTGTAGCTGGGGAAACTGTAGCTCAGGGAGGTTGATTTGTAAGGTCCCAGAACCAGGCTCAAAGCCAGGTTTTACATAAATTTCTTGTTCTCCCCATAACAAGTTGCCAACCGTACAGTATCACATCAGAATTATGTGAGGGCTTTAAGATTCCTGGGGTCCATTTAACGAATGTGGATGACCCAGTGGAAGGACTATGAGTCTATATTTCAACAGGTGCCTCCTGTGATTCTGATGAGCTGCTGGTCCATGGTGCTTCTGGCTGACTATGTACCTGCTGGAGTCTCAGTACTGTGCGAGGTACCATGAGAAAGACACACGTGACCTTCTTGAAGAACTAACAAAGCAACTGAGGAAGTAAGACTAGCCAAGGTAAAAGAAGAGTGAACCACCGATGATACAGCTCAGTTCTGAAAGAGGTCAGAGTGAATGAGATCACAGTCGTCAGGAGTAAGGCCACGTTATAGAGGAGAGAAGATTCTACGGGGCCTCACAAAATGGGAAGGATTTCTAAGTGGAGAAAGAATAATCAAAATGAGATGCCCTCAAGAGAAATGATGAACAGATTAGTCTGGCAAGAATAAAGGGACCGGTAGGAGGTGAGCAAGAGAACTGAGAAGCCAGAGAGAGGAGCCCAGGTTGGTGTGATGGATGGCAGGAGAAAGGCGGGGATGGCTTCTGAGCACAGGAACATCCTAAAATATAAACTGAAGGACAACTGGTGTGGCAGTACTATGCAGAATGAGGGGAGGCCTGAAGGGTAAACACCTGGATTGGGAGGATCACCTAGAAACCTGCTGAACTGACTGTGTGCCAGATGGCAAACAATAAGATGGGTTATAGGGTACTGACCACCAGAATGGGGAAAAGGGATGGGCTGGGAGACAGGAGTCTAACCTGAGACCTCTCTCTGTCTATGCGCTTCTAAATTTTACAAAGCTGTTTTCATATGACACAGAAACATGATGGTAGGTGGCAAAAGTGACTACAGTTTTCTTCTCCTCCCTGCAACCAGGCTCCTTGCACTGTGATTCTTCAGCAACTCTCATCAAAAGGAGAGCCTATAGCTACAGCTATTGAATCTAGGCTAGACACAGAGCTTGCTTCAGCAAACAGAAAGCCTCAGAAGCACTGCGGTGCCTGTTCTGAACCTCAGCCTCAAGATATATGTGCCTGTGTCTCAACACCCTGCCCAATCACCAACAAGAGCAAACTAAGAGTATCGTGAAGGGCGATGAGGCAGGTGGTTTAGCCATTTTTATCACTTCAGGCGGGTTTCAATGTGAATCCCAGAAACAAAGGCTGGCTGACCTGGACCTGACACAAGAGTTTCTAGCCGAAATCAGACAAAGCACAACTGAGTCCAGCCCAAATCAATAACCAGCCACAGAATTAGGAGATACATAAATGACTGCTATTTTGAGTAAGTAAATTTTGGGGTGGTTTGTTACGCAACAAAAACTAACTCATACACACCATAGTAGTACAGCTGTATTATCAGGAACTGATGCCCCAAGAAGCCCAAAAAACTTCTCCACTTAAAAAGCACATTAATAGAAGGGCATGTTGGTGCATGCCTGTAATCACAGTGGCTCAGGAGGCTGAGGCAGGAGGATTACAAGTTCAAAGTCAGCCTCAGCAAAAGTGAGGCAGTTAAGCAACCCAGTAAGACCCTGTCTCTAAATAAAATACAAAATGAGGTTGGGGATGTGATTCAGGGGTCAAGCACCTTGAGTTTAATCCCTGGTATCCCTCCCTGTCATTACTTTCCTAGCTCTAAAGGATGTTTTCTACCACTGCCAAACTTTTAACACAACAATCATATTTAGGTGAGATGACAGATGATTAAAAAAAAAAGCAATGATTAAAAAAAAACAGCCCTAATATCTATCTTGGAGCTTGTGAGCCAATTTTCATTACAACACACTGCAAGGAACTGTCTGAATTCCTTGGCTAAAGAAACACTTTATTGTTTTGGATACTGCTTGAAATAAGCAGACCATCAACAGACGCCTGGAAATAGTTTCATTACCAAAAGAAAAAAAAAAGTCTTTATTTTAATGGTATTTGGCATACTCATGAATCTCTTTCCTGCCCATGTTCTTAGCAAAAGAACATGGGTTGCTGTTTAAGGCAAGAAAACATTGTAAATCATTTGGGAAAGAAAAAAACATGCAAATAAATAGACATCTAGTCATAGTACTGGTTGGGATCCTTCTAACTTAGAAGTGTGAATGTCATTTAAAAAATAATGTCATATGGTCACTTTGTTTTAATAATAAAAGAGAACTTACCAGTAAGAACTTGTGTGGTCCAACGTTTTCAGGTTTTTTAATGATAGGACGAATCTGAAATAGAATTAAACAAAACATTCCATAAGTCAGTCAAACTTGGAAAGAGTGAGCTTTCAATCCCAAGTGACTGCCATGATTTTGAGTATTTATTCTTTTAGTTAAAGATTAACAAAGCTCTTTCTGGCTCCAAATGGAATAGGGAGTGTTTTTCGCCTACGTATTTCAACTTCCTGAACAGAGAGCATTCTCTCATCTACTTCAGGGAGTGCTGGAAGTCTGAGGCCGTATAACTATAAATGGTAGTGTTTTCATCCAAACCCCTCCAAGTCAGTGAAATCCTTACTGCTGCTCTTGCGTTGGTCCCTCAGCTGCTTTCAGCTAAGACCAAGCCATGGCTACCTTTGTGGAACCAACCAACCAACTACTGGTTCACACCAGGCTTTCCAATGGCGGCCACTGATCAGGTAAAAACACACAAAGTTGTGTCTTATTGATAACAGTGAGCTTCAGGTAGTGCTGCTCAACAGAAATAATAATGCCAGCCACATATACAATACGAAATGTTCCAGCTGCTACATTAAATAAAAGAAACAGGTGAAATTAATTTTAATAACATTATTTAACACAGCTTAATTTATCCAGAATATTATCATTTCAACAAATAATCAATATAAAAATTGAGATATTTTACATCTTTTTTTTCCAATAAATTTTACTGTGTATATTTCAGGTTTAGAACGTTTCACATGATATAGATAGTAAGATGGATAGTATTGTGAAGATGATTGACATATCTATTATCTCACATACTTTTTTTGTGACAAGAGTAGCAAAAAATCTTACTTAATAAAAGTCCCCAATACAATGGGATTTTGTCACCTGCAGTCCTCATGTTCTACATTACATCTCTAGACTTGCTCTTCCTGCATATCTGCTACCTTATGCATATCTGCTACATCTCCCCACATCCTCCCCTGCCTCTATTTTGCATACCAAATCTTTAAGAACCAGTCCATCTCGACTGAGGCTGGCCACTCAGGCTAGTAGCTCCACACTAGACAGCATAGGTTTAGGGAATATGTTCTTGGCCTTCAGGTACTAGGCAAGACTCCAAAGCAAGTCCAGCACACATGGAGATTTTATTCACCTGTTTTCCTTCTCCTAGTAATCCATCATTACCCCATTTTATGGTGTCATTTTAATAAAAGTCATAAAGCAGCGATAGCAAATACTTATACAGCACTCCTACATGCCAGGCCCTGTTCTTGTTCCTGTTACCTCAGTTAATCCTCACAAAAACTTATGAAGTACATCATCATTCCCACTTTGTGCTAGGAAACTGAGGCACACAGAGATTAAGTCCCTTACCCGAGGTTATAAGGTGGTGACAGAGTCTGCCTCTAGAGCATACTCATAGCCACTATGCACTCAATTAAATTTGAACAGCTCAAAATAAAATCATTAGTTTCGGTTTTAATTATAACCATCAAATGATCCAAAGTCTGCTCTCATGATAACACGGTTAGATAATAGCAGTGACAGTAGATGGAACAGGTACTGGCTGTGCTGGCAAATTAAATTAAAAACCAACCTGGAGTGGGAGCATGAAAACCACAGGTAGGCCTGGGGTCAGACAGATTGTGATAGACGAGGGGGCCTGTTTGGATGACTAGGGTAGAAGGAGGGAGCGTAAGGTATGCTCTCTAGAAACACTTGTCTTTGTGGCCTGTCAGAGGGAAGAGCCTATACCTTTCGTTAGACTCTCCAAGGGGTCTGAAAAATAGCAACCCTTGCATCAGTCTCAGCAGTGCTAGGGAGTTCAGACAGAAGAGTCAAGTAGACAAGAATTAAGAAAACATATCCTGTGTGCTGGGCACTGTGTCCCATGCTTATAGTTTCAGTGACTCAGAAGATTGAAACAGCAGGATTCCAACTTCAAGGCCAGCCTGGGCAACTCAGAGAGATCCTGTCTCAAAATAAAAAGGGCTGGGGTGTAGCTCAGTGTGTCCCTGGGTTCAATTCTCAGTACATAAAACAAAAAAAGCAAATATATCCTCTTTCACCTTTTTAATCCACAGGCCTCCCTCAACCCCCCAAAATCAAACTCAGTGAGCAAACTCAGATCCACACAGGCGCTCCATGCCCAAATCATACTGGAAGGAGGTTGGTCAATTGGTCAGTGATTGATGCTGCAGAATCACAGGCCATGAGCTCAGCATGCTGCAGAGTATTGCCTCCCAGCTCATACAGTGAGCAATGAACCTGATGAAAACCCCTCCATGGCCTCCTCTGGGTTTATAGTCCAATACAAGCTCCTCAACCTGTCTAAAAAAAGTTCCCATGACCTCGTGCCTGCCCCACATTGAAGCGCTCCTCACAGGCCTCTTAGCCACCTAGAATTATTAACAGGGTTCTAAATGCCCCCCACCCCCATCCTCCTGTGTGTCTTTGAGGATTCTGTTCTTTCTGTCAAATGTCCTTTCCCTATAGCATCAGCTTACCTTCATGCTTTGGTTCAAAAGTTACCACCCCTGGGAAGCCTTGTGAACTACTCAGCTGGCCTAGGGACAACTTTGTGGAAAGGGAAGCAAGTAGTATTCATTCAGTTCAGTTGACAGTTATGTGGTACTAGTGCTGATAACAATAAAAGCTGGTCTTTATGGAGCTATGTCTAAGCTTTACAAACTCCTTTAATCCTTCTAGAAATCCTATGAAGTAGATTTTATTGCTCCATTTAGCAGGTGAGCAAACTGAGGTACAAAAGTTAATTCAGTAGCCTACAGTCATAGGCTTGTAAGTGGCAGGGCCAGATCTTGAGCCAGACAGTTTGGTTCAGAGCCTGCCCTCTTCATAAGTTATACTGTACTTGCCATCACCTAGGTTCCACAGCATCTATACTAATCGCCCTCATGCTTCCTGTTATTTCAAGTAATTCTTATGTTTCAGTTTTTCATGTACTGGTTTCTGTGCACTTGTTTATAGAATCCCTGATGGTTGAGAATCACTCTTTTAACTCATCTTTGTCTCTCCAAGACCTAGCAAAGTGTTTAGTGTATAGTAGATGCTCAATAAAGGTGCACACAGGGAAACACTGGAACAGCACTGGAAGGATGGGAGACAGGGTTACAAGCTGGGCTGAATAATTACATACCAGGATAAAGAGCCTCTGAATGTGAACTTTAACAAACAAGTTTTATTTTAACCTCATCTTTTAAATGCAGCCATTGCCAAGGAGATAATCACCCAGTAATGAAGGGAAAAGAAGTAACCCAAAGTTTGTCAGACTTAATCATGTCTTCACTGAGTACATCAGCTCATTCTACTTTGCATGGGGATCTTAAGTAATAGCATGCCAATGGTTCTGGCTGGTCAGAGTAGAAGAATGCCAGAAAAGACACATGTTGAAAAATCTCCTTTGGCTGCCTGGACATGGCTTGGACATCTCTGCCCTAGCAGTCTATGGTATGTTTCTTTCCATTACTTTCTAAATTCCTCTTAAATGACTATGAAAAGTGACCTTGAAGGAGGACACTCTTCTCTTCCTCTAAATAGTGGAAAAGACAAAAGTTTCAAGATCTGGGACATATATAGACCTCGAGAGAGAGAAGAGCATCTTCTAGCTCACATCAGAGATTGTATACCAAGGCTGTGGCCAAGTCCACCTCTCACAGATACATGAAATCAGTCATTACATTCACCATTCCATGGCCTCCAGAATATAAGATACCCATGCATCCAGACTATAAGATATCCATGCTCTAGTTTCTTGCATACATGGATATCAGCATCATCTTGTCATTAACAATCAAATTCTAAATCTATAGTTTGACTCTAGCTAGCTCATCTCCTTCCCTGATGGTAATAAATAATAACATTAATTTGCTATTATTGAGAGCTTTACTGAATGCAAATAACGTGCTGTGCACAGTGTAGATGTTGGAGATACAACAGGGAATAAGGTTAAAAAATTGGTTTTCTTTTTGCTCAAGCAACTGGGTCAATGATGACTTCACTTGCTCAAGGAGAGAAACAGGTTGAGTGAGGAAGAAAATCTAGAACTCTGATTTGACCTGGTTAACTCTGAGACATCCAAGGGGAGATGACCAGGAAGCACTAAGAAGTCTAGAACTGTACTGTCCAATAGAGATTAGTACATATGGTTAAATTTAAATTGAGTACAATTAAAAACTCACTTCCTCATTTACATGAGCCACATTTCAAGTGGTCAAGTAGCCACCGAAGAGGCTTCTGTGTGGAGTGACATAGGTTTTTTCCATCATTGTAAAAAGTTTTACTAACCAGGGCTTATCTATAACATACATGACAACCTTTTGGATTCCTTTATTACTATAAAGTTTACTGAACTATAAAATTGGAGCCCTGGAAGATCTTAGTTTACATGGCAATTGGATTCTGATTTGCCTGAATATATTTGTTTCAAATCTAACTTAAATTCTCAAGGACAATAGACACTGTGGACCGAAGTGGCATGAACACTGGATCTACAGGCCTTGCTTCTAGCTTGTCTTCTCTACCAGGACAAGTAATTTAATTTATGTGTGCTTCCATTTCCCCACCAACAAAGTCAAGAGTGACCCTGAATGGACTCTGTGGAGATGGATGCTGGAGAATGTTTCCAACTCTGGAGATACCTCCACTGTCAGGTCTATTTGTTTTCACACGTAAATTCTGATATAATGTTATTTCAAATGGCAAAACAGATGTAAAAGGGGTTTTGATGCACATAAAGAACCCTACTGTAGTAATAAATGATATATGTTCCACCAAGGTGAGGCCAAGCTGAAAAAAAAAAGAAAAACCAACCTTATACTTAAGTCTATCAGAGAAATCTATTATTAGCTGTTGGCAAGTATAATGATTTTACAAAGCAATGCCATATGTGTCAAAGAGACACAAATTAAGTCCTGAGCTCCAAAGCTAAAAGACAGCAGGAAGCAAAAGGCTGACATTTTGCCCTGTTGTGCAAAGGCTCTGTCCCAGGGACGGCACACCCGAGACGGGGAACTGGCCTACTTTCGCCAAGTGGAAACCACCCCGTAGCTCCTGTCTGGAAGAGCTGGTCTGGGCTGTTCCTCAGGACTCTACAACCTGGTCAGGATTCTTAATGCACAGACTAAAATTCTGTTCTTAATTGAGGAGCTGGCAGTGTATGTTCTCAACTAACGTGTGGATGAGTTGAAGAGTAAGGAAAGAATTCTGATAATGCCAAATTCAGTGTGAAATCTTAAAAAAAAAACCACACACATATATTTCCAATTTTTTTTGCACTTTAAGAGACTATATTAAAAGTCAAGAGTAAACAATATATTATTACACTCAACTTATCTTTTCCCCCATGTTTCTACTCAAAGGGCAGTAGCACTTTTAAAAGTATGGCAAGCTTCTTTGGAATTTACTCATATTCCCACCATGTTAGTGCTGATATCTATTTTTGCCTATTACTTTTGATAGACATATGTGTTTTTATGTGACTCTGTCTGCAGATTATATGCCACTGGTAATAAACCTAGTACAGGTTTTGCAGGTGGATTGTTCTAGGGTGAATACTGAATCCTCAGCTAACAAGCTGCTCTTGGGCAACTGAACTCTAAGCCTCAATTTTCTGAAGTGTAAAATAGACTAGTAATATCTTTTATATATAGTTGCTATAAAGAGTAAAAAGAAAAAAGTCAGCATGTACTGCCAAACTCCATGAATGATGGCTACTATTTTTCTTATTTCACTTTAAATTTTAAATGTTTTTGTATGTATTTCTACACCTATTCAAAGTCTTTCATGTTGAAAAGCCACAATTTACTAAATCACCCTCCTAATGCTGAATATTTAAGTTACTTCTAGTTATTATAAATACAATCACACTGGGCTTTAGCTGTTTCATTCCTTTCTCTTATTTTTCTAGCTCCCTTGAATTCTTAGCAGTATAATTACTTTTTTTTTTTTTTTGCTTTTTTCAAAGGGGTTTTTACTAATAATAATATCAACAAAATAATGAACAGTTCCTAAGATCTTGATATTTTATACATAAAATGGTTAACATCTATCTTGCTTTTCTAAGATAATTAGTATAAATATTTTTCATGTTATTTATTCATAGTTTGTTACCTTGAAAAATAATGTTTATATTTTTTGTTCATTCATGGTCTAGAGTCTTGATATTATAAATTTGAATGACTACTTTATAGTCCATGATCATCCACAATTAATGTGTATTTGCTACAAATGCATTCCCCAAACTTTTACAATTTTTATATAAACATCTTTTAATTTATATGCTATTTAATAAATAATATGCAATTGCCACATTTTATTTAAACCTCATGAGCTATGGCATTGCTTACTGGGCAAACCATTTGGCTTTTGATTTGCTTCTCAAAGTCCATTTACATCCACTTTGACTTTCATAGCAAGCCTTGTGAGGGAGGTGGGGAGTATGACAATGCTCAGTGAACATCAGAGGAAACTGGGATACAGACCAGTCTGATGTCTTGGGCAGGGTCCCTGAATGCTGGATTTGGCCAAGACCATCTTTGGAGTCTCTTTTTCTTTGAACCATAGGATTCTTATGAAAGGAAGCTTGTGAGGTCAAATGATTTTGTGCAAAATGGATTATTATTCAGAGTACCAATTCTATAGCATTTCTTATTGGAAATGCCTTTACACAAAGCATCAGAGAACCAACAGGTTCGCTGCCCTGAAGGCTCAAGAAAAGTTAGAATTTAGTAAATCTACAAAAATGATGGCTTACATAATGAACCACCCTTATGTACCTTTTTAAGCAAGCAAAATAATTTAAATACCTTCAGACCTAAATTAAGTTTTTCTTTATTATTTAAAAAAAAATCTGGATGAAAGCCATGTCTTCTCCCAAGGATTCCCTCATGCTTAGGCTCAGTGAAACCATTCTTCTCCTGAATTTATACTTTTCTACTTTATCTTCATCACAGATATTTCAGAATATGTTGTATTTCTTAAGTAGATGATAAGTACCCAAGACACCATTTTTATTTGTAGTTGTATTTCTTAAATTATCAAGCACCCTACACCAATTCAGCATTGGAGGGGGGAGGGAGGAGAGTTTTATATAGTTAAGAGCCATTTAAAGAAAAAGCAGAGTCTGGTTAAAATAAAAGCATTGAGCGCACTGTGGTATAAGTTGTCTTAACTGTGTGCTCTTTGCAATATCACTCCATTTTTTGGCAAGCACCTCATCATGACACAGTTCTGGTGCATTCTTAGGCCAGAAGTCTGCATTAGCTAAACCACGCAACCTGTATTAAAGAACATCCAAATGTTTCCAACCTTGAAAAATCTTTAGAATTCTGCAGAAATATCTGTTTATGCTTTTATTTGCAAGTTCCAATATAACTCATTCCTCAAAAATCCAGTCTTGGTCAGCATCTGGAAAAAACTCATAAAAAATTTGAATAGCTGTTTCCTAATATTAGGAAAATTCACAGGAAGTGATTAATGTTAACTAAGGAGAAAGAAAAATAATCTGGATCAAATTATAAAACAAAAACATCTAAAATTCATAATTTAATACAGTACAGTCCGTGAGCCACCAGATCTTCAGAACTGAGGGGAAGATTACATATCTTATTGAAATATTTGTCACTATAGAATTTTGTTATTTCTGTGTATGTGGTGCTGGAGATTGAATCCTGGTCCTTGTATTTGCTAGGCAAGCATTCCACCATTGAACTACATTTCTAGCCCTTTTATTTTATTTTATGACAATGTTTCATTAGATTATAGAGGCTGATCTCCAATTTTCTATCCTCTTGTCTCAGCCTCCCACGTAGTTGGTATTACAAGTAATGGAGCCTGGTTAGAAATAATTTATTCCATGTATATACAAATATACATAACATTGATGCCCCACCTACATAATACACTCTTAGGTCCTACGCTTTCCCACTGATGTTTATGTAACCCTTATCTGTTGAGCTGGCCATTTCAAGTATTTTCAAAAAGTTCCCAATGCCTTACAGGACAAACTAAGACCTAACTACTCTGGATGGTGGTCCCTGAATGGAGAAGGCTGAGTCTTTTGAGAAAAATCTAGTGTGTTTTGTATCTCAAGAAGAACTGGATGAACAGTGACCAACAGCCACAAGGCAAGATTATAAGGTAAGACCAAAGCAAACTGTAGAAGGAGGTTTGTGGCTTGTTGGTTCTTCCACCACCCTGCTCCATTATCTACTATGTGCCTGGTAGAGTCGATGGTGCTGGGGGATACACAGAGAACAATATAATGCCCCTCTTCCTCAAGAAGACTACAATAAGTCATACAGATAACTAAAAAAGCAATTACAACTCTAGAGGCATATAATCTAACAGTGGTAAGCACAAGCAGTTTGAGAATACAGAGAAGAACACCTCACCTATATCTGGGATGATCATGGAAGGCTTCCATGAGGAAGCAATATCAACACTAAAACGTGAACAGGATTAACAGAGAAGAGGAAAAGAGTCTCTATGCACCCTGAGGGCTGCAAGGAGTGTAGAGTGTGGGGGAAAAGTTCCAGATGGGAGACAGGCCTTACCATAGGAAGTAACAGTCAGGCAAAGCCTAAGCAGGAAACTGTATAGTGAGAACCACGGGGCCAATGGGAAGAATCCAGAATTGACAAGAGGGAAGAGTCAGAGTCTCTTTAGGTAAGAGGCCTCCCGAGGGCAAGAAAACATGCTGCTTCACAGTTATTACCTCAATGAAGACAATGCTGGTCCCAAGTCCACGGAAAAACCAATAAGCTACCCAACCCAGCAGATGGGAACAGTGATGAGCGCACCTCATCACAAATGCAGGAGGAGAGGGAGTTATCTCCATTTATAGGTAAGTTGCTCATTTGAGAAGACAATACATTGATATTCCTTTCTGCTAAATGAACCTGATTCTGAACTGGGAACCAATTCATCTTAGCTTGCCTGGGATTTTTCCAGTTTTAGCACTGAAAGTCCCCCATCCCCGGAATCCCCTCCAGTGTCATATCAGCCAAAATGGCTGGTTATCTAACTCTAAGTTTGTAAAGTGCAAGAAGTGGGCAATAAGATGTGTGATCTAGGTATTTGTGTAGGAACTGGGGTGTTAAGTGTGACCCCCGCAATGCTCAACCTAGGCTCACCTGGACCCTTTGAGCTATGGAATCCTCTGGAACAGCTTGGAGGCCTCTCTGGTACTTCACCATCATCTGCAGTAATCCATACTGAATAATACTTGCAAAGCATCAGACTAACTGAAGGCCTAGTAATTACTATCTCTCATGCTCAAGAATTACATAGTTAATGCCTTTAGAAAACATCAATTAGCCAGAGGAGTGTTGTCATTAACTGAGAGTTAACCAAATCTCTTTCAACTTTAGCCTTTGACATTGAAAAATTTTCCTAAAATAAATTACTCTACTTAGATATAGAAAGCAAATGTACTTTCATGTATCTTGGTTAACTAGGGATCTTATAATGCTTCACTCGCTGCAATGGCTTAGAGTCTTACTTTCAAGAGTTATAAAAATTTAAAAGGCAACAAGAACACATCACATTTTCCAATCAATAGTCACAAGAGGATAACACTTTGACAATATTTGACAGGCAGAAGGTGGCTGATAAATCTTCATCAAATAAGTGGTAGTGGAAAACTGAGACACAGAATCACAGAAGAGAATGTGAGTGGGACTGTGGATAAGACGCAGGCTGGACTGGATGGTGTGTTCCATCAGGGCTGTGGACTAAGGCGATGGAACTCAGCTGCTGCTCACAGTCCTTGTTTGAAAAAAGGAAGCAAGAGCTTCAAGAATTAATTCTCCTTTCCTACAACAGGGATAATGACTGGAGGCAACGTGGCTTTCAGTCAGCAGAAGATCCAGGAAGACTTCAAGCTGATCTGTGCCAAGGGCCTACCAGTCATCCTTGACTCCAAAAGCACCCCAGGAAGCTGAGCCAAGGTCATCCAGGCCTCATGCTGTTTGGCGAGAATCACAGGATGGATGAACACATGAGCCTTAGGATCTTTCTCCGACAAAAAGCAATCACATCCAACACATTTTGTTAGTTCTTGGTGAAAAAGTATTTTTGAAATCCAACCACACTTGAATAGAGCTACTTAAGAAAAATCTAAAATTATAAGAAAACAGGGCTGTATTTTTATTAGCTTCAAAAATGGGGGAAAATCTGAGAAAGATTTAGCAGTATTTCCCTCTGGTAATATATGTCATAGTTATGTTTTCCTCTAAAACTTCCAGTTTTATTGGTGTATTCTGGGTAACAGATTTTGCTATCTGTTCAAAATAATCATTTTGCCCATGTGGCTTAGTCCTCTAATCACATCCCTTTTTTTCATGACACACTTTCCATCATACACCAAGATAGAGAGAGTCATCACAGAAATATTCAGGTCATTTCCAGAACACAGAGTGAGGCCGCATGAGCAGGGCAGGATGCAGCAGAGGGCACTGTCCCATCCAGGCCAGGAAAACAAGCCATGGAAGGTTTTGTTTTCACTCGGCCAGATCTGTTCCTCTGACAGGGAAGAGCCGACCTCCCGGGTGAGGCAGTGAGCAACGACCACCAGGATCCATGTTCACATGAGAAGCAGGTGGGCTGAAAAACATCCCACCCTGGTCTGGGTTCTCTGACTGGACTGAAGGTTTAGTCTTCAACTACAGCCACCAAAACATGGTGGAACACTGACTGCTTTTTGTTTTGTTTTGTTTTGTTTGGTTGGTCACTGAAAACAATCAAAGGAGTAGGTAAGATACAGCAATTCCAAGGCTTTGTTCATGTTTTCCTCCTATATCATTAAGAGAGCCACAGCTTATTAACATTAACAGAGAACCCAGCTGTGTTCAATATGACCTCAAGGCCAAAATTCAACAGGAGGAGAACTGCACACCAGTACCAGCCACCTGTTCCTGCACCTACCTGTGCTTCCTGGGGAAAGTGTCGATCGTAACGTTAGATGTTCTCATGGGCCTTCCCATTTTACATACATTTTGAATTACGTAGAAATCTGTGGACCATGCTTTGCGGGAGTATACAAGCATATTTTTACTGTACCAGAAAAGAACAACAAAAATCCAGAGCTAAAAACAAAACAAAAACTGTCACCCATCATATATTGGGAGGGGATTTAAAGGTGGCTAGGGCAATCAACATTCTGTGAAACTAGCCACTTCCATGCTCAACCCTTCTCTTAGGGGTCTCTTATTTCTCATTTGTTTGTGTATCAGTGTTGACAACTTGATTATAAGGGCCTCTGATTGCATGGGCTATACTTTGTTCTTCTATGTACTGTTTTCCTTTCTATAAAAATTAGCTCTTTGACACACCAGAGGTTTTCAGTAAATGGGTTGGGGGTAGCCCTAGATGTGCTTATTTTATTTCTAATTATCTATAACTAAAATGTTCCCAGTGGCTTAGGAGAAAGGTAACAGAACAGTTAGTTCTGAAATTAGACTACACGACTGGGGATGTTGCTCAGTAGTAGAGCACTTGCCTAGCATTCATGAGGCACTACAAATAAATAATAAAATTAACAGAAATATAGCTGCTATTTATCTTCTATTGTCAGAGCTAGCTTTCATTCCTGTGAATGTGTCTCTCTCAGTTCCAGGAAGAGCTGTGGATGCTGATGATATCAGACAGTCTTTCTTAACCTTTTAAGACTCATACACCCATTTTTGATAACCATAAAAACTTTATCCCTACCCAGATTCTGGTACACCCTTGCCTTGCCGTCTTGGGAAACTAATCTGCATTTTCAGGCTTCTTTGCTCAACACTCTCTTCTCCCCCACATCTGATGACTCTCCAATCTGTCTCTAGTCCCAGTCTTCTCTTTGAACTCCAGATCTGACTGACTTGTAATTCATCCCTTATCAGGCCTCTCAAATATAAAAATGGACACACCCAAATGCTCATCATCTCCCCAATCTGCTCCTCTCCTGGGCTCCCCAGCAGAGGGATACCACAGGCTCTGCCCTTCCAAGCCCAACTTCTCATTGCATCTTTGTTTCACTTTTCGCCAATTCCACATCCAGTCCATCAATCTATCAGCAAATCCTGTCAGCTCTGTGTCCAAAATGCCTCCTGAATCCAACCATGTCTCAACACGGCCTCTGCTCCCTGCTGGTCTGAGCCACAGCACCTCTTGCCTAGATGCAACAGAAGGCCCCTAGATTCTGGGCCGCCTTCTGGCTCACTGCCTCAGGATGACTCCACGAAGCAGGGGAAGGTCAGTCATTTACTTTACTCCCCTGCTCAGAACTCCAGTTCCCTTAGCACACCACTGAAGCCTACCCCAGGGCCCACAGGCCCCCATAGGAACTGGCTCCACTCACTCTATGTAGCCATACTGACCCCCAATTCTCTGCCTCAGGGCCTTGAACTTCTTACCACAGATATAGAGGCCTGCCAACTCCCAGCCTCCCTGTCTACAGGCTTCAGGTCTAGTCGCCTCTCTTCAGAACGGCCCTACTCTGTCCTCCCTTGCCCTGCTTTGCTCTTCTTCACAGCACTTAGCACTTCCTGGCACTCTATTTTCTATGTATTGAGTGATGAGGCCTCCCCTTCACTGGAATGTAAACTTCATGAGAAAAGGACGTTGTTTGCTCCCTGCTATGCCCCTAGTGCCTGAGGCAAGCCTGACACAGACTAGGCATTCAATAATTTTTTTTTTTTCTATTCCTGAATGAATGCATATTCTTAACTGGCCAGAAATATTTTGCTGAACTTGATTTTCTGTTGTTTGTATTATGAAAATAAATATTTTCTCTTCTCCCAAGTGAATCATAAAATAATGTGTGATTGTTAAAATACATACACTTCCCCTGTAATCTGTCATCTGCCCTCTCCAAAACACCCCACTGTGCCCTATGCCACCCCCTGCCTTGAAAATCAATGGTGTGATGGTTGAATGCAGAGAAAACTGTGATTGTACCTAAATTTTTGCTAAGCATCTGGCACTTTCTGTGGTTTTCTCTAACTAAAAACTTCAAGCTTTGTTACCCTTAAAAAAAATACTCACAGAACCAAGCCAAGAAGGTCCTGTCTGCCTTATATATGTAATGGTGGAGTTTCTTTCAGTTATTTCTGAATATAGCTGGCTCAGAGTTCAATGCCGAGTGGTCAGGCTACACTACTTTTGTTGCACGATTCCACGCAACAAGAGCACAGAAAGTACTGTTTTAAGAAAACTCCTCAGAGAGGACACAGAAGTGTTTATAAATCCCTCCTGCCAGGATTCTCCAATACATTGGGGTTTCTGGCTACTTGGCCAATATGGGTGCTTTTCAGAGGAGTAGTGTTTTCCTTCATGAATGATCCCCATTTATCATGATGCATTCAGTGGTAGTGTTAGCCTCAAGAGGCAGCCATCCTCCCAGTCTTCTGCCTTCTTTCCTGGGACACAATGAATGTCACCCCACAAGACTACCGTCTCTCTCCATGAATTTCGCCTTTCCTGTGCTTGGCTTCTTAGCAAGCCTCAGCGTCAGAGAGTTCAGTCAACTGGTTATTGTCTACTGTCTCCTTTCTCCTTTTCTTAAAACATAATCTTTCTGCAGCTACCTTATAAGCAAGACTTTGGAATTCTTGCAGAAAAACAAGATATTCTTAGTCATGAATCTTTGAGAAATAATTCAGACTAGTACAGTTCAAGAATCTGGTCAAATTCTAACATCAGAGAAAACACAAATAGAAAACACTGATGAGTATCAGTTCTGCCCTTTGACCTCCTCAATTAAGATAAAATGCAATAAATCATATGCAACTTGATGAACTTTTACTTACACATGTAACTATTCCTTTAGAGCTTAAAAGTTTCTATGTGACATGGAATTCTATTTAATCGTTTAGGAATTTAAGTTGTTGGGTGGTTTGTACAAAAGAGAAAAATGGTAGATATGGATTATGAAGGAAGCATTTTGTTATCCAAGTCAAAAGCTCTCACAAAAACACTTTCATTTCTTTCTTTAAATCACAAATCTGGATTCCTATAATGTGTGTGTAATTTAACTCTGGACTGTAGGCTTTGCATCCTTCTTGGCTGTGGAATGGCTTCCTTTCTTCCTCCATTTTCTGAACACCGAACATGGCAGAGCCACCAACACTGGTGACATTCTGAACATCCCCAAATTCCTGCACTCTTCTGCAAAGCTTCCCTGCCAGCCCTCCAGCCTGCCCCCTCCTCTAGCCTCCCCAAACACTGTTTTACATTTTTTTTCTCTTCACTCAGATTGGTTGAGGAAGTATTTTGTTAGCAGTCCTTTGGCTGGTTTCAGCATACAGTTTTTGGCATTAGTCAGGGTTGGAGCATTTCAGAGGCCCAGCACTAACCCAAGAAAATATTTCCCTATTTGACTTTCACTCCTCTATTCTTTTGCCATCTCCAAAAGGGGGGCGGAGCAGACAAAACTCCCATACACCACAAACAGACACACAGCCACAAAAACATTCTACTCAGCTTAAAGCTAACAGAATCCAAAAACCGAGTCCCTTATTACAGACATCAAAATCTTACAAGTAAATTATACCTGATGAACTTTAATGTTTTGACTTTCTCGTTTACTCCTGATTTGTATGAAAATGTGAGAACACTACGACTGGCCACCCAGCAGACAGTCCTCAACACTGCCCTGCTAATCATCCAGGTTTGCTGGAGTGAGCTGAGAACTCAGGAAGGGTGGAGCCCTACCCAAGGAGGCCCAGGGGCAATGTATGGAGGATACTGGGAAAAGGTTTCGTTTCCTCACTGAAGACAGGGGCACAGTGACAGGAGCCTCCTGGGTTCTCCACACTGAAGCTGGGTCATAAGGCACACAACTGTGAAAGTCATATGGTAACCACAAGAAAGCAAGTCTAAAATTTAACAACTTAACACAACCAAGAGGGAGGATAAAAAGGGTAAGAAGAGCATAGGTCTTCAATGGCAAATAGCAGAAGTGTTTCCTCTTCCAGAGTTTCTGAAGATGTGGAGAAAACCCTTAGGGTTACAATTCGTCTGCTTTGCTTTTCTGTTATTTATAGGCTTCATAAATAGGAGGGAACAAAAGATGGGCTTATGCCTTCTTAATTTGGTCTCCTCTGACTTAGAAGTAGAAAATTTTGCTTAGCAAACAATTGGCTAATGGAGAAAATATGAGTAACTCTTTTTTAATTAAAAAATATTAGTACAGGCTGGGGATGTGGCTCAAGTGGTAGCGCGCTCGCCTGGCATGCGTGTGGCCCGGGTTCGATCCTCAGAACCACATACAAACAAAGATGTGGTGTCTGCCAAAAACTAAAAAAAATAAATATTAAAAAAAACACCCAGCCTCAGGCCTTTAAAAAAAATATATTAGTACATGATAATTATAATTATTTACCCTTGAAGTTTTTTATATTTATTACAGGCCCGCAGTCTTCCTCAATCCAGTTGTCACTCTACCCATTCATATCTAACCACTCTTCCACAAATCAAGAAAAAAACATTTTTTTTTTCCTGCCAACAACCAACTGTTGGTACACTGTACTGTGCTGGGTTCTGTACTTGGCACTGGGGATACAAACAGCCTAGAGGACAGAAAATACTATATCCAAATTAGAGATAACGAGACTGAGGACCAGAGGATTTAAACATTTTTCCCTCAAACAAAAGTCTACAGCAGAGTTAGAATTCAAAACTAGAACCATCTGAATTCATGAACCTGTGCTTTTAACTACACCGAGCAACTTCAAACACTATCCATCATTTTTTCCACCTAATTCAGAAATAATAAAAACTGTATTGCTTTCTAATAGTCTACAATTCTGACTGCCCCTAATTTCACCGTCTGCAGTAAGATAGCTACCATGTGTCATTTCTGGACATTTGATGCCCCTAGAATGTAGGCCTACTTTTACCCAGAAATCTGACCGACTGTGCCTATGGGGCAGCAGAGCCATCATGACAACCTTCACGCCCACAGCTTCATCTTGCATCTACTGGCTGCTGTATGCACCCAGGGACTTTTCTACCTTGCTCACCAGAGCCTGTACACTCCCGGCATATTCCAAGTCCTCCATGCACTCCATGTCTTCTTTTTTTCCTCAATACTGGGAAATGAACCTAGGGGCATTCTACCCCTGAGTTCCATCACCAGCCTTTTAAAATTTTCTTTCTTTCTTTTTTTCTGAGATGGTCTTGCTTAGTTGCCCAGGCTGGCCTCAAACTTGCAATCCTCCTGCCTCAGGCTCCTGAGTATCTGGGATTATAGGTGTGCACCACCATGCCCACTCCTACGTACATATCTGCTGACTAAATGTGTGAAGCAAAATAAGCCAAAGAATAAGATGCTGTCTCAGGAAATCCTGAATGCCAGCTCTTGAAACTCTTAATTTAATGAGTTGATGTCACTTCAAAGACCTTGGCAGAGAGTCCCATTCCAGAAGGTGTTTAGTAACTTGCTGACTAAGCTCTCTGTACACAATGTTTATAGCAAATATGCTCCTAACTGAGAAACCCTGGAAACAACCCAAATGTCTAGTATTTGGATGAAAAGTTAAGCCAATGACCACTTAAGAGTGCAGGGGTTTATTTTATGGCCATCACAAGAGAAGGATGAGAACTGTGAGACCCAGGAAAAGGGCAACACAAACAAGGTTACATGTAGAGACACGCCAACAGAGAGGATGACAAATTGATTCCCTCTACGCAAAAAAATTGCACACGGAAATCAGCATTAGAATGTGCACATGGGCTAGACTATTACTTGTCATAAGCGTTCAATAAGTGTCCAGAACTTAATAAGACATTGACAACTGGTTCTTCTTTCTACTGTTTTGTTTCTGCAGCTTCTGTATTAGTAATATTGTGAACTTTTAAAAAACGCATGTTCACAATTTAACATGCGACCAAGTTTGAAAAAACACCTTCTTCGTGCATGTCATGAACATGAATGCTTCTTGACAAAAGATGTCCATTTATTTGCCAAGCTAAATATATAAATTATTCTCAGAATCTGAAGGTCACAATCAGTGAATGCTGAGGGTATATGGAAAGCCTGGTATATGACTCTCCCACTTCAGATTCAGATGACCTGGCCTATGCTCCACAGGGCCAGCCTTCCATGCTAAAATCGGCACACTCAGGAAGCTTTCTGCCTGAAACCTGCATTTCTACATCCCGCTTTGGCTAACTCTGATTGTTCCAGTATTTCTGAACTTGGGTGTACCTCTCTCAAGTAATAGTAACAACAATGGGTACCACTTGCTGATATCTGTAAGCACTTCCCTATGAATCCCAATACAATCTTGTTTTGTAGAATAATTCCAAATATCAAGTATATGGCACACAGTAGGCTCTCAATAAATTTATCTTTGCTAGAAGCATTATACTTCAGTTCATGTAAATGTCATGTCCACACTACAAGGAAGATGTTATAATTACCAACATCTTATAGATGGGGTACAGAGAGGTAAGGGCAATTGCTTGCCGTTAAGCTAACCTTTTATGAAGGTGGAGAGAAATGGGTTAGTTAGCCTCCTGAATTAGTTAGCCCACTGAATTTCAAATCCTAGCTCATGCTCACCTGGAATATTATACCTTTCTAAGTTAAAAACCAGTGGATAAAATACAAAAAGTCAGGCTTACCAGAGTATGTTCTAAAAGTATTTTTCTACTCAGATCTACCCCATCCTGCCATGAAGACCCAAGACTCTGAAAGGTACAGACTCCACCTCTTTACTGCACAGGAAGGAGGAAGCACTCCCCTAAAATAAATGTCCACTGGAAGGAGGAAGCACTCACCTAAAATGTCCCCATAAGTACAGACAAGTCCTGTCACGCCTTACTAACTTCACCTCTTCCAAGAAGAACCCCTAGACAACCCCTCCCCTGCCCCCAAACACACACATACACACTAGCCAACTTCCATTTACCTTTCTTTACCTTAAACTCTCATGGAAAGAAAGAGACTCCTAGGTTTGGGGTTGTGGCTCAGTGGAAAAGCACTTGTCCAGAACATGTGAAACAGTGGGTTCAACCCCAGCACTGCGTATAAATAAATAAAATAAAGGTACTGTGTCAATCTACAACTAAAAAATACAAAAACAAGAAAAAGAAGAGAAAGACTTCCTTGGGTGACAAGTACCGAAGGTTTATGGTAAGGATACAGATGAAAATTAGGGCCCTGCCCAGATCAAAAATGCAGCCAAGAACTGAGGAGCCAAGGTGGCACTAGGACTGGAGTCCGCTCTTCAGCCTGTAGCAGGAGCCTGGATCCCACACTGATGATGACCCAGCCTTCCTTTCTCTGCTTTCACTAATGTCTGTCTTAGGTTTCCCTCTTCTCCGAGTTTCTCCTCCCTGGGTTCTTGCCTAGTGACCTCTTTGTGACTGTGAGCACTTGCTCACTCTCTGCACCCTGGCTGTTTTTCACCTTCATATAAAGAGGTCATAGTTGAAATCCATATATAGAATCTGACTGAACACATGGTGCCAGGGCTTTAATCTGGGCTGAGCCAATTCAGGGCAGACCAGGCTGCTTGTCAGCTTATGGCTCCCTTGGAGTCAAGGGCTCTTCTTGACCCAATCAGCCTTGGCTAAGGAAGAAAAGTAAGGATAGAAGAAATCATACTAGTTAGGGGCAGGGCCACAGTTCTTCCTGAATACTGCAAGGTTGCTTCCTGCAGCAGAAAACAAGCCTTTTTAGAAGCCTCTTCTAAAAAAGCCAAAACTCAGTTTCTCCTCTACTGTCACTGAACAATCAACCCAGAAGACTACTGCAGGCAAAAATGTACACGGGTTTCCCTCATACACCAAGCAAGAATTCCACAGTGGACACCAGGTGGGTATCTTTTAATTCATTTTAATTCTAACACTCTCCCTGGATAGAGTCAGATCCCCCAAGATGAAGGCTCAGTCCCCAAGACTTCAGATGGCAGTCAAAAGCCCCAGGTTGTTTACCTGTGCTTCTGACCAAACAACTAAAAATCAGATTCCCATCCCTACCCCTTGGCTTCTATTGAGTACCTCATAGAAATCAGGGAAATACAACATTTACCGGTTAATTATAAAGGACATAATAAAGGACACTGAGGAACAGTGGATGAAGAGATGGACAGGGCAGATATGGGAAGGGCCATAGGCTTCCATACCCTCTCTAGAGGTGTCACCCTTCAGGAACCTCCACGTGTTCAACTACCTGGAAGTTCTCTGAACCCTGTCCTTTGGGGTTTTATGGAGGCTTCATTACATAGGCGTGACTGATTAAAATCATTGGTCAACTTAACCTTTAGCTCCTCTCCTCCCCCAGGAGGTCTGGGAGTGGGCCTGGAAGTTCTGACCCTCTAATCCTGCCTTGGGTTTTTTGGTGATCAACCCCCACCATGAAGTCACCTAAGGGCTACTGTCCAAAGATCAATTTAAAAGCATCTAAAAATGTACATGATCTGGAAGATTCCAAGGATTTTAGCCCTTTCTAAAAGCCTGGAAACAAAATGAAAGACCAAAAATAGGGCTACAGGCATAGGGGCACACTTGTTGGTCTCTCTGGAGAACTTCATTTGGGTAAGGTACTTAACAATACTATGCATCCCAGGCTCGGTCACAGACAGCAGAGCACTGTGTAGGATTCTGCAATTGCTTCTCGCCTATATGTCTGACTTTATACCTTTATATACTAATCTGGTGGTACCACTGATCCCAGAATACACTGATGCTCATGCACCAACTTCATTAGAAGACTTACCTTTCATTAATATATGCCAGTGACTACAAGTGTTTACACAGAGTGCTAACATAACAATTCTCTAACCTTTGGGCTCAGGACTTTTAACATTTCCAAAAGTTGAGAATCCCAAAGGGGTTTTTGTTTATTTGAATTTATCTATTGATATACAAGAAATTGAAATTGAAAAATATTGAATGCATCAAAAATATAATAAACAGTGAATCCATTAGATTTTAACAAAAATATTTTGTGAAAAACGGTATTTTCCAAATTTGTTTCCACTTTTTAAAACAGACTTCCACAAATTTGTTTTAAAAACTGTCCCACATTTAAAAAAAATTTCTTTAATGTCAAGTTTCTTTGCAAATTTCCTTAATAGGAGACAACTGGAATCTTATTTCTGTTTCAAGATTCATCTGTGTGTATGATACTGGAGATTGTGCCCAAGAGCATTCTACCACTGAACTACATCCCCAGACATCATCATCATCATCTTATTATTATTATTATATTTTATTTTGACACAGGGTCTCACTAAATTACCCAGGCTAGCCTCAAACTTGTGATCCTCCTGAGTTGCTGGGATTACAGGTATTGCTACTGCACCCAGCTCTAAGTCCAATTTGTTGTGCTGTTGTTTGGTTGTAGTATATAAGGAGAGTCTGGCCTCATACAGATAGATGTACATGGAAAGTCTTTTCAGATAACTATAGATATTATTCTTTGATACTATACCAATACTTAACAAGAAGTACTTTTTTTAACCGCCCCCACCCTCCGTGTGTGTGTGTGTGTATGTGTGTGTGTGTGTGTGTGTTAATGTTAAGTTGTAAGCGTGTGCTAAAACATTCTGGATATGTTACTCTTAATTCCCCTAGTCTGTGGCCTGTCTATTAATTTTCCTAAAACTATCTTTTGGCAAGCATAAGTTTTCAAGTACAATGAACTAAAATACATAAAATCACAGAGTTACTGTGAGCAGTATATAAAAAATGCATACAAAGCAAAGAGTACAGTTCCTAGCTCAATAAATATTAGCCACAAAAAAAGCAAAGGGAGAGAGGGAGGGAGAAAGAAAGAGGTGGGGGAGAAGGAGGGAGGGAGGAAGATGTGTGTCTGACCTGTTTTCTCCTATTGCTTTTCCATATTAGCCAGATGAGGGACGAAGAGCGGAGCGGGACAGAGGAGGAAAAATGGCAATGGGAGGGAAATGTTTATGAAATGAGAGTAAAGCTGGGCAGTGTCTCAGAGAAAGTGAATCTATGAGCCCTGCTTGTGGTTTCCTAACCAGAGAATAAGAAAGAAGCCTCCTGTCTCTCCAGGTTTCAAGCCTAGGTGACCATAAGAATGAGTTGATCTGAAGGTGCCCACAGTGCATCCGTGGATGGAAATGCCAAGGAGGCTGGTACTGTGGTGCCAGAGGGGTGAGTGTTTCCACAAAGATGTGGAAGTCTGCTGTAGAGAAGGGATGGACAAGCGGAAGGGTCCAGGGTGGCAGATCAATACCTGTGTGGGAGACATGTGGCACTGGAAATGAGGGCAGATGGAAAAGCAATGGAAGAAAACAGGTCAGAGACGCAAAAAGGAAGCACCTGTGGCAAGTTTCCAAAACCCTGTTGGCCAAACACGTTTAGGTTCTACCCATTTCTAGCCTGCCACTCCTGTCATTCTGCCAAACCTGGGGTCTGAGGCTTTCCCTCTGCATCAGCCTGTGCATGTCCTGCTTTCACTCCTCTTCCTCAGAACTAGTTTCTCAAAAAGTGGCGCATGTGGCACTTTTTAAAAAGACCATCTTTATAATATTATGGCAAAACACAACAAAAAACAACAATCATTAGGAAGAGCAATGTCACGGTGGTATCTCTGAAGCCCTGGGCTGCATCAGAACTATGGGGCCTCTTGCCAGGCTACCTGTGTCTATGGCCCTGCCTACTGCATTTCCCTACCTGCCACAACACTCCCCTCTACCCCAGTCTAGCAGCCAAAGCTCGCTCACCCCCAGGGCTCTCACTGGACTTTGTTCCTTCTGCTACCCACTCTTTGGTCTGTTTCCTGCTACAGAAGTAGGTGTCTTTCACTCCCTGGACATCTCTGCACCAAGCAGGTGTTCAGCCCTATTGTGTGGTTGAGTGGTTCAGGAAAGCAGATAGGGAAGGAGCCATTGGAAAAGCAGTACACAGAAGGTGGGAACAGGCTAGCCAGAGAAGCCAACGAGGAGGGGGCGGTTTAAGAAAATAAGCTTCACCAAGAGAAGATGTAGCTAACTACAGTGTGCATTCCCACTGGGAAGGACACTGCCTCCACTAGCAGGCAGGGAAGAGGTTTGTGGGGGAAGTGACTAAAAAAAATACTTTGTTATTCCAATGGTTCATGAACCTCCAAAGCGCTAGCCTATTCAACAACATTTTATTCCTTAATGTTTAACTTATCTCATTAGGGAGAAAATTTTAATTTAAGTTAATTAAATTTGTCTACTCAAATTTATATTAGTTTTCTTTTCTATGTGGCAATAATGAAAAACTGGCTGAGAGGCAGATCCAGGGGAAGGTGATTCAGTGACAGGCGTGAGAGGGCCAGGAGGACTGAATGGAGACAGCAGGGGAGGCAGCGGTGCCAGGACTTCTTGGGCAAGCCTCCAGAACCACAAGGAGCTTGTGCTTCCTGTCAGGCTCTGCGTTAAGTGCTTTGCATGCATTATTTTACTTTTATTCTCACAATGACCTTAGGAAGTAATATTTCCTCTACAGATGCTTAGAGAATATAGGTAACTTCTCCAAGGACCCACAGTGGAAAAGGATGCAAGATGAGGATTTAGCCAAGTCTGACACATGGGCCAGGTGCACTGACCATGTCTATGAGCGGACCTGGCAGGCCTGGACACATCTACTGAAGGAGGGGAAGAGGTGTCTGCTACACAGTGAGTATATCAGGTAAAACATTTGAATGAAAGAGCAGAGGAGCAAGAGGAGACAACTGATGAGTAAGGCAACAGGACAGCATGGAGTCCAGGAGGCAGGGCTGGCCTTGGCAAGCAACAGAGAAAGAAGAGACTGGGAAGTTGGTTAAGAGCTGTGAGCAGGTGAGGTGGGCAGAGCCTCAGTAGACAGGAGCAGGGAAGAAACCTCCATGGGGACCCAATCAACACAAGAGCATTGCTTTCTCCAACAACCTCTTGAATAAAAACCTATGAATTAACATTGTGCCTCTCCATCTCCCACTGCTCTCAAAAAACAAAGGAACCAGACACAGTGTTTAGTGAAATAATTCTTTCCATACCTTGCCTGAGGCAATTCCAAAAAATTCCTACTGCTTATGACTTCATACCTGTCAGCATGTCACAACACAATACCTTCCTTACGTGTTTGCCGTGATGCTGTTGTAAACAAACTTACTGAGCTGCCAGGCATATAAAAGTACGGCCTTGTATGTACAAATGACTATGGCACTGGTTTATGTATTTACTATAGTATTTTTTATTATAATCTTACACTAGTTTTTTTTTTTTTCACTGTTACAGTCCCAGATAGGACTTAGGGAAGTATTTCAGAAGGCCTTGTTATCACAGGAGAGGACAGTTTGTGTCTGTTACCACTCCTGCCTGTTATTGTCACACCTCCCAGTGGGACAAGATGGGGAGGAGGTGGAAGACAGTGATACTGATGGTCCTGACCCCATGTAGTTCTAGTGTGTTTGTGTCGTAGTTTATATTTTTGTATAGCTGTGTATGTTTAAGCTAAATGTTATAAGTCAAAAGGCTAAAAAAACAAGTTTTAAAAAGTTATAGAAAGCTAAAGTTAACTTATTATTGAATAAAGAAAAATATTTTTATATAAATTTAGAGTAGCCAGAATATAGTGATTAAAAGTCTACATAGCGTCCAGTGATGTCCTCAGTATTCACACTCACTCACCAACTCATCCAGAGCAACTCTCATCCTATAAGTTCCACTGTAACTGCTCCATGAATGTATACAGTTTTTTACCTTTGATGCCACATTTTTATTGTACCCTTTCTACATTTAGATTTACCTAAGTACACCAACAGCACTGGGTTACAACTGCCTATAGGATTCAGTTTGTTAATATGCTGTGCCAGTCTGTAGCCTATGAGCAACAGAGTGTACCATATATCCAAGGTATGTAGTAGGGTGTACTACTTCGGGCTTTGTTAAGCATACTCTATGATGTTCACACTACAAAACTGCCTAATGAAGTATTTCTCAGAATGTATTCCTGTCATATGCATGACTGTACACTAGTAATCACCTTAAATGTCAAGGATCTAAAAATATACTAATTGTAATTAAATTAGAAATGGATGATATACCAACTAAAAGAGTTTGTCAGAGTGGATTAAAAAAAACAATAGTCAATCAAGCTTTGTTTATAATAAACCCACCTTAAATGTGAAGACATATATAGATTAAAAGTAAAGAGATGGAGAAAGATATATCATGCTAAAAATAACCAAAAGAAAGTGGGAATAACTATATTAATTTTATAGAGGAGAACATCAAGACAAAGAAAATTATCAGGCATAAAAGAGGGGCATTACATATTAATAAAGGGGTCATTTCTCTAAAAAAACTAGCAACCCGCAGGCTGGGGTTGTGGCTAAGTGGTAGAGCTCTTGCCTAGCACCACATAAAAATAACAAATAAAATAAAGGTATTGTGTCCAACTACAACTAAAAAAAATATTAAAAAAGGAAAAAAATGATGTTACTCACCTAACAACAGAGCATCAAAATACATGAGGCAAAATAGAACTGAAAGAAGAAATAGATGAATCTATATTATATTTGGAGACTTTCACACCACTCTATCAGCCATGGAGAGACACAGCAGGCAGGAAGTCAATAAATACACAGTTGAACTCAACAGTACCATCAATTTACTGGATATAATAACATCTACAGACTACTTCATCTGACAGCAGGTTACACATTTTTTCAAGCTCCTATGGAACATAATGTCCACATACCAGGACATTAAAAACGCTTAAATATGCCTGATACAGCATATGCCTATAATCTCAGTGACTTGGAAGACTGAAGCATGAAAAGTGCAAGTTTGAGGCTAATCTCAGCAATTTAGCAAGACCCTGTCTTAAAAGGAAAAAAAGAAAAAGGGATGTATGTACAGCTTAGAGGCAGAGCACTCCTGAGTTTAATCCCCAGTACTAACCAACCAACAACATCAGAAACACCTTAATACCTAAGAAATAGAAATCATATACAAGACCTGATCTCAGAACACAATGCAATTAAATTAGAAATTATTAAAGAAAGACAGCTAGAAAATTTGGAGAGTAAATAACACTATAGACAAGGGTCGAAGAAATCTCAAGGGAAATTTATAATATGAACTAAATGAAAATGAAAATCCAACTTATCAAAATTTGTGGGATGCAGCAAAAACAGGGCTTTTTAGCGGGAAACTTAAGCACTAAATGCATCTTAGAAAATAAGAAACCTCTAAAATCAATAATTTAAGTTTCTGCCCTAAGAAAGTATAAAATGAGCAAATTAAATTCAAATTAAGCAGAAAAAAATTAGAGCAGAAATAAGAGAAATTAAAAACAGGAAATCAATAATGAAAAATCAATTAAATTAAAAGTTGTTTAAAATGAAGCCTCTGGCAGGAATAACTATGGAAAAAAGAACAAATTATTATTAGAAATGAAAGGACTAGGCATGGCGGCACATGCCTGTAATCCCAGCAGCTTGGGAGGCTGAGGAAGGAGGATCACAAGTTCAAAGCCAGCTTCAGCAATTTATCAAGGCCTTAAACAACCGAGACCCTGTCTCAAAATTAAAAATTAAGGGAAAGGGTTGGGGATGTGAACCAATGGTAAAGTATCACTGGGTTCAGTTCTCCATACAAAAAAAAAAAGGAGAAAAGTAACAAAAGAGAATATTCTACAGATCCCACGGACTTTGCAAGAATAATAAAGGAATCTTATGCACAATTCCTAGTTCATAAACTTGATAACCTACAAGAGATGGATCAATTCCTTAAAAAAGACAATCCACTAAAATTCACAGAATAAAACAATGTAAGTAGGCCTTTTTCTACTAATAAAAGTGAATCAATAATTTAAAACAGAAAAGAAAATATCAGGCTCACACCGTTTCACTGGTGAAGTCTTCCAAACATTTAAGGGTTAAATTATACAAATTCTCTAGAATCTGAGAAGACAGTAGCAGAGAGAATATTTCCTAACTTTCAAAACCAGATAAATAACATGACTAGATTCAGACTAATAACTCTCATGAACAGAAAGATGTAAGAATCCTCAACAAAATAATAGCAAGTTAAATCCAACTTTGAGTAAAAAGAATGATACAAAAATAGGATTTGTATAGGGTAAGCAAAGTGGGTCATCATTTCAAAATCAACTAATGAAATCCAACATATTAATAGGCTAAAAGAGAATAATCACATGATCGTATCAACAGAAAGGCATTTGGAAAAATTCAATACTCAGTCATGATAAAAGTTTCCCTCAGTAAACTAGATGGAAACTTCCTCAACTTGATTTAAAAAAACATCTATAAAACTTTCACAACTAAAGTCCTATTTAATAATAAGTAACTTATAGCTTTCCTAAGATCAACACATTGCACTAGAAGTCCTAACTAATACAATAAGAAAACGCATTTAAAGATATGCAGACACAGTAGGAAAAAAACAAAACATGTTCATAGATGATAGAATAAGCTATACAGAAATCTGAAGGAAAAAAAAAATAGTGACCAAGGGGGAGGAAAAAACCTCCTGGAACTAACAATCTATATCAACTGTTTTCTTATATACTAGCATTGGACAAGTGGAATTTGAATTAAGATGTTATCATCTACATTAACAACCCTCCAAAACGAAATACTCAGGTATAAACCTAATAATATGTACAAGAACTATGAGAAAATCAACAAAATTCTGATGAAACATACTCAATAATGAAACAAATGGAGAGATACTCCATGCTCACTGACAGGAAAACCATACTGTCAACACGGCAATGCAATTGCATTCAAATGCAACAGCAATCAAAATCCCAGTAAATTTCATAGATATCAACAAACTGATTCTACAGTTTTATATGGAGAAGCAAAAAACCCAAAAAGGCCAAATCACTATTGAAGAACAAAAAATCTGGAGGACAGACACTACCTGACTTGACTCAGTATAAAGCCACAGTAATCAAAACAGGGTGGTACTGGCAAAAGAACAAAGAGATCAATGGGATGGTACAGAATCAGAAATAGACCCACATAAATAGAGTTGACTGATCTTTGACAAAGGAGCAAAGGCAGTAAAATAGTGTAAAGAAAGCCTTTTCAACAAAAAGTGCCAGAACTGAACATCCACATGTAAAAAGAGAAAGAAAGAAGAGCATCTAGACACAGACTTTACAATCTTCACAAAAATTAGCTAAAATTGATCACAGGCCTAAATGTAAAAAGCTATAAAACTCTTAGAGGGTAGTAAAGGAGAACAGATGAACTTGGGCGTGGCAAAATTTTTAGATACAACCAAGGGCATAATCATGAAAGAGAAAATTGATAAGCTAAACTTCATTAAAATGAAAAACTCCTGCTCTGCCAAAGACAATGTCTAGAGAATGAGAAGATAAGCCAAAGACTGAGAGGACATAATTGCAAGAGAAACTTCTGATAAAGATCTGTTATAAAAAAAAAATAAAATAAAGAATTTTTAAAGCTAAACAATATGAAAACAAACTTATTTTAAAATGGGCAAAAGACCTAAGGAGACAGCTCTCTAAGGAAGACATACAGATGGCCAAAAAAGCATATGAGAAGATGTTCGATATTATATGACATCAGGGAATAATAAATTTTAAAAAAGAGATACCATTACACACCTATCAGAATGGCTCAAATCCAAACAATGACAAACAAAATGGTGGCGAGGATGTCGTACAATAGGAACTCTCATTGCTGGCAGAAATGCAAAATGGTATAGTCCATACTCTAAAAGATAGCTCATTTGTTTCTTATAAAATTAAATACAGTCTTACCATAATTCAGCAATGATGCTCTTTGGTATTTATTCAAACAAACTAAAAACTATGTCTACACAAACACTTGTACATGTCAAGATTTATCATTTACTATAGGAGCTTTATTCATAATTATCCTAAAGATGTTCTTTATTAGGTGAAAATACATATTATACTAGTAGAAGAAGCCACTCTGAAAAGGCTGCATGATATGATTAAAACCATTAGACTTTCTAGAAAAGGCAAAACTACTGAGATAGTAAAAATATCAGAGGTTGAAGGGAGAGAGGGAAGGATGAACAGAGCACAGAGAATTTTTAGGCAAGGGAAACTATTATTATACAGGATACTAAAATGCTGAAGAGGAGAATATATGTTCATTAATTTGTTAAAACCCACAGAATGTACAATACCAAGAGTGAACTCAAATGTAAACTATGGACTTGGGGTGAGAAGGATGTATCAGTGTTAAGTTCATCAATTGTAACAAATGAACCACTCTGGTGCAGGTGGTTGAGGCATGCAGAAACAGCAGATATATGAACTCTTTGTACTCTTTGCTGAATTTTGCTGGAAACCTAAAAGTACACCAAAATATAAAGTTTACTAATTAAAGCTAAAAAAAAAAAAAAAAAGGTATTGGTCTGAGGGACATCCACGCTGCGGGCAATGACTGCTTTACACCCAGATTTGTAAACCTCTTGTAATCAATCTGACCCAATGCCCCACCTTGGAATACAGACTGGGAACAATTTGTCTACAACAGAGACAAGTGAGGTTCAAATTCCTGTTCTGTGATGACCAGCAGTGTGATGACAGGTAAGCTATTAAAACTCTGAATGGCTGTTTCCTCCTTTTTTCACATCTGACATAACAAGTATTTAATATTATCTCTGTTCACTAGAATCAATTGTTCAGTTTGTAATCAGTGGTCCCTGGACCAGCAACCTGAGCATCATCTAGGAGCTGGCTGGAAGTACAAATTTTCAACCTGCAACTTAGACACACTACAACCACCCTGGGGGGGGATACAGAGATTTGTGCTTTTGCAGCCCACCAGGAGCTCTGACACACCTAGAACATTCTCAAGAACCACACTCTAGAGCAGGGGTTTTCAACTTTTTGTTTGTTTGTTTTTAAGCAGCGGAATTGTCCCTGCAACAGGGATCTTCTTCAGAAGACTGAAGTGTAAGACATGTTAATTAGATTGTACTGGGTAGGAAGAGCTTGACGTGTGCCCTCAGGATCTGACTGTTTCCTGCAGTCACCCCAGGAGAATCTCAGGGACAGAGAACAGTTTCTGTGACATTGTTGCAGATGCTACAACTCTTGGTGGAACCATTGAAAGAATTAAAAGACTTAACAGTAAACCATAATTAAAAGGCAAACTCAATAAAAGCAAAACAAACAAGAAAACACAACTTTCTGGAGCTCCCAAGGGGCATCCAGTTAAGCCACTTCATAATGGGTCACATTCCAAGGTCATTCTCCAGCATGGCATCACTGGCCCATGAAAAGTATCTTATGCACTTGGGGCAAATTTATCAAAAGCACCAATGTAGCTATCTTCCTGGGCCTGGCCCCAGATTGCTGTTACACTGCCTGCAACCCAGAGCAAGTGGTGCCCCACCTTACATCAGGTCAGAAGACCTACTTTCTGGTGTGGTGGGCACAGGTGACTCTCATGGTTTGGCAATAATAAAATTACCTTTTATGTCTTCTCACAATTTGGTAGCATATTCCTGAAAAGAGCTGAGGCTCATTCGTGAGTTGTGACATGCCAGCTGAAAGCCATGGTCTAGGAATAAAGTTTGAAAACGATGGACACAGAGGTTCTAACCAAGGAGATAACTGTGAGAGGGCTTTGATTACTGAAGAACACACATTACAGATACTCAAAGAGGGATGCACACAGAATATAAAGAGAGCAAAAGGAAAAAAATGAGAATGGAGTTACACTGTTCCCAGAGAGCAGGTCCACTTGGTTTCTGAGATGAGCCAGCTGGCTGTGGAGTGATGGGAGTACCTAAAGATTATTCTGAACACCAGCACTCATGCTCAAATCAGTCACCCTCCATCAGCACCCTGCCTCCAGCTCATACTTCTTGTGGACGAGTTGTGAATGTCCCGCCCTGACCATGAGCATCACCTTGACACAGCAAATCCATCTAAGTGCAACATCTCAGAGAAAGGAAAACCCATGCCCAATTAGTACCACAGTCAAAAGCATTTCAAGATCCTGAAGACTATTTTTTTTTAAAAAGCAAGCTTGCAAAAGGAGTTCCTCTCATGATTTCCTAGTTTGTCCCCTCCCAACATCTCTGAGGGGCAGAACAGGTTTTAACTTCAGCTGACGTGAGGCAACTGAGGCAGGGCAGGCTATGTACCATGCCAAAGGTCACCTTGAAGATCAGTGGAAAGCCAGGTCTAGTCACAAAGCAGCAGATAAGGCCTCAGAGAAATATCTACTCCACCTCTGGTTTTGCAGAGGAACCACCTTTGACCTAGAGGGGAGGAAAGGTGTGGTGGGCACAGGTGACTCTCCTGGTTTGGCAGGAGCCACTGGAAATGAAAACCTCTCACCTGGTGGCAATGAGGTAGGTAGGATGTAAGAACAGGCCTTGCTCTCCTCAATGTCCAACATGGTAGTCACTAGCCTCATGTGGCTACATAAATGTGAATTTTAATTAATTAAAATGAAATAAAACAAAACATTCAACTTCTCAGTTACACTATTCATATCTCACTGCTCAAGAGCCACATGTGGCTGGCTCCTAAACTGCGCAGGATGAACACTTCCGTCCCTGCAGAGAGTTCTTTTGCACAGAGCTGCTAAAGCCTGCAACTTTTATGACAAGGATGTGGTTACTGGAACAGGCAACCAGACCTGGAATCCAGAGACCTGGATACCCCATGCAGCAGCTCTGTGAACTGAGGCGAATCTCTGGGCCTCTGATTCCTCATCTGTAAGAAGGAAGTTGTTGGCTGCATAATCACAATGGTCCTTTCAGCTGAACAACCCAGAATTCTGCCCCTGATCTTCACAGAGCAGACTCCAGAGTCTACCTGCCCTTCTTTAGGACTTCAGGCTGGGCCCTTGATCACATTGCATCAAAAGAACCAAGCCCCTGGACTTCACTCTTTCCTGTAGAAACACTGTCACTGGATCCAAATTAAACACTGTGCTTCTAATTACCTGAAGGGTTAAGATAAAAAATAATCCCTAAATGCTCACTACAAAGACTACAGATCCTGAAGAAGCAGTTCCCAGTGTTCCTCCCATCAGAACCTACATGATAAAATTTGTTGCATTTTAGGGCCAGAAAAACAGGTGTCTTTCACCAGAAATGGTTGTTTCCTCTGGACACAGAGTGAAAACAACATGGCTTATTATGACTTGGGGCATCAATTAATGCCTAAGCATGTGGTGGACTCTTTTCCACAACAATGGAACACTCACACCTCCAGGCTGCCTTGCTTTATCTCCACCCTACAGAAAACATATCTTCCTCAGAGGCCACATTAACACATCTTGGAAGTAGAGTTAAAATAAGAACATATTTAAAAAAATGAACAGTTCAGTGACCTTCCCACTGTACTGAACTGGAGAAACATAAACGTGGAGTACACTGCGAACAAAAACCACAAACCTAGAATCACTGAGCTGAAAAGAATTATTTACCCTGGAAGAATTCACCAAAGGCTGGATTGTGACAACTTCAGAATCCTCCCCCACCCCCATTATCTCTAACTTCTCCAATTTAATTAATTAAGCTTCAATTAATTAAAATAACAATAGCAAGCATTTATGGAGTACCTAGTCTACTGAGTGACAGGCACTGCTGCTCTAAGCACTTTCTTAATTTACACCTCACAATAACCCCAGGAGGAAGACACTGTGATCTCTTTTCCAAGAAAGACACTGAGGCATTGAAAGGTTAAGGAACTTATTCGAGGTCACACAGCAGCAAGTGGGAGAGCTGAAATTTAAATCCTGCCAGTCAGGTTTCTGCTCTGCCACTACATGAGCCCCCTTTTTAATACTAACAACAAACATTTTTAGGAACATTGTTAAAAAAACATGTGTATAAAAATATTTACACACACACACACACACACACACACACACACACACACATGCTTATTAGGAAACACCAGATTTTGCCCCTAAGCACCCTTCTAGATTCTGGAGAATGCCAACCCTTCAATTCTGTCACTTTTCCAATATTTTCTCTAAAACTTCCTCAGCATTGTTTCCTGGGGAAAAAACCAAAAAAACCTTCCTGCGATGTAACCATCAATTGAAGGCATATTAGGATCAGCAAAATTTTTCCTACCTTACCTACCGTATTTAGCAAGGGCAAGTCCCCCCAAATAAAAAGACAACTGAGCTGGGGACTGACAATGCCAATCTTTGCAGCTATTATGAGGCAGTTTAAAAATGAATTTGCATGAGTGGCTGCTGGGCTCCTCATAAACACCGTACCTGCCAGGGAATAATCCCACTTTCTCTTTCCTACACTTTGCATCTTTGCTCATCTCCACTAAGCCTCTGGTTCAACAACACTTCATGTGCTTTTATATGTTTATCCAGACTATCTTCTGTGAACAATAAAAGAAAACAAGTCTTTTAAAGGTGCTGGGGGGTGGGGGAAGAAAACAACGCTAAGTTTTGTATATTTTTTTAGTCTGAGGAGGATGGATGGGGTAGTCAAATGGGCATAGATCTGAATTCTGGCTTTACTTCCCATGAGTTGTACAGCATTGAGTAAGTTACTGAACCACTCTGAGTTGTAGTTTTCTCTTCTATAAATGACCTAACTTCCTTGTTTTGGGTGGACTGTAATACATGATCAAGAGTAGGCATAAAAAATGATACTTCCCTCTCCTTCCCAAAACCAAAGTTGTAAAAGGTTAACTTCAAAATCAAGTTGCACTCTTGAGATTTCATTTTTATTTGGTTTGCGACCATAAATGTTCCTAAGGAACTGACTCTCAGGTGCTTCTGGAAGGTATTACCATACGAAAGTTCTAGCTCTCAAGGGGGAATGCAAAAATATACATGGATCAAAAATTCAATACAAATAAAACCTTTCTTCAAAAAAACCTGTATTTGTATCTAGAAAAACAAAGCCACAAATTGTTTCTATGAGTGCAAATGTTGCAAGTTGCCCTCCCTCATAATTTTTCTTTTACTAAATCTCAGATAAAAATAAAACATACTGCTGGATATCAAAGAAAATTAATATTGACCATGAAAGCCACTTCTAGTCAAAACTCGAAAGTCTACATAGATCCCGCCCTCAAAAACAACAATCTGCTCCCAGGCTCCACAGTAGAACATGGCCATGAGTATGTCTTATGTCCTGGAATCCCAGAATTCCAATTTCTTAGGAAAGCAGTCCATCCAGCAAGACTGCCTCAGAGAGAGGCCTCAGCCAAGACCCCTTGTACTGTGTCCCTTGTCCAGAGAGGTACTGTGCTATTACACTGCAGGTTACTACCGTGTCAAAAGAGGAAAGGAGGTGGTTCTTCTCCCAGGACAGCTTTTTTGTTTTCACCTAACAGAACACACCAATTGTAAGTAAGGCTTGTAAGTAAGAAGAATCTGTGTTGCCAGGAAGCAGCTCTGTGGTTTGACAAGAATTTGTGCTCACAGACTCCTTCCAAACCCTATAAATGGATGAGGAAAACTGAGTCAGAATTGTGAGACTCCTCAGCAGCCCAGGCCTGACTTCCCTCCCAAGTGTTATCCACAGGAACAGCCTGACTAACCTCAGCAGCAAGGGTACCTCCAGGACTCCCAACCTGACCTGCCATTTTGACAGGAGCTCACTGCCCTTGGAGCACACAGGAGAGGCTGGCTCCAAAGGCCCGGTGCCCATCATTTCAAAATTGCTCCCCAGCTGATGCTAGCATGCAAAAATGTTTGAGAAGTGCTGCTCTGGTCACTTCTGGCTTCTGGGATCCTACAGGAGCACTACATCCTGCTCCTTCAGAGAACTGTGTCAACTTTTCTTCTAATGAAAAAAGAAGAGGAACAAAATCAAAACTGTTCACTTTTGTTCAAGTCAGCAAAGCTCAAGGTCAGAGTCCTTCAAGTGAATTCATCCCTTTGCCCTCCTACATAATAAAGATTACACTTTATACCTAGTCTGAGTGTTTAGCGCACAAGAACGTGCACCTGAACTGGGTAAAGGATCCTGGTTCCAAAGGAAAGGGAACGCACCACAATGCTGTGGGCAGTCGCTGGGGCAGGGTGATCAGCTTAGCAGAACCACTGCCCTGGAGATATCCTTATGGAGCCACCAGTTCCCAACCCCCTGACTTCCCTGGCTTCTCCCCCTTGACTGGCCCCGCCCTCTAGAATTACTTACAAATTACTCCTTCTTGGTGGCAGATCCTCCCCACAAACTTCCACACTCTTGGCCTCCAGGTTCCTGGCCCAGCCCCACCTCCACCACCATGTTTCCAGGTAGGCCCCCAGGCTCTGGTGTGACTCATGAATATCTGCAGGGCAGCAGGAAGTGAAAGGGTGGGGAAAGAAGGTGTGTTCTCCCCCACACTCAGCCCTCCAGGGTCAGCCAGCAGGTGATAAGAGGTTAAGTCCAGTAGCAACCCACAGTCCCCCAGTCACAGGTAGACTCCACCAGGCTGTAGAAACCAGGAAAATCAGAGGTCTGGGGTGCTAGTGCCACCACTGCCATCTACTGGCTCTGTAACCTTGGGCAAGTAACAGAAACCATCTAGAACCAGCCTGTTTCCCCAGCTGTAAGATGGAAATTTAAGGTTTGACCAGACTCCTCACGAAGTTTTCCGAAAAGTACAAAGTTCTCAAAGTTGGATCATTTCAATTCAGTACATACTCTCTAGACACGAGTCTTCTATGAGCTGGATACTGCCCATAAAGATGAAAAAATGCCACTGAATCCAAGGGGTAAAACACATTCTAGAAGGAAGACAAATATATAGTAGATAAAACTACAAAATCCAATATAATATAAGTGTGCTGGATGAATAGCTTGTTACAGGAATGCCAGACAAGGGAAAATTTAAATATTCTCAGAGAAGGCAATAAAGGAGACAGCACAGTTATGCCAGGTGACATTATAGGGCATTTATGTAGATGCTCACATAAGCACACTGTACATACCACCTCCCCTGAGCCTCAAGACATTCTGGGGAGGTAGGCAAGTACTGCTATTCCAATTTTTCAGATGAAGAATCCCAAGTTCAGAGAGGCAATCACTCAAAGTCATGTGGCTAGTGAGTGGCAGAGCTGGGCTTTGGCCATGCTGGGCTTGACTCCAAGGTATGGATCTTAATCTTTAGACACATGCCTTTCCCTCAGTGGTGAAACCATTCCTGATTGCTTCTCTCTGCCCCTGCCAAGGCAAAGCTAGGCTCCACCCTCCTCTGTTCACACCGCCCTTTAACCTATTGTACTGTCAAAGTTTGTTACATGTCTATGTCCCCCCATTAGCTTGGTGGTCCTTAGGGCAGCAACAGGAGGCAGAAAGTGCTCAGTAAATGCTGGTATTTAACAAATGTTTTCTTAATGGACAAAAAAAAAAAAAAAATGAAGTTAGACTGATATTGAGGGATAGGCAGAAGTTCACTGGATAGTTTAAGAGAAACGTTCTTGAAAGTAAGGGTAATACTTTACCCAACTTTATGCCCCCAGAATCTTGTGCTCACGGGTGCATAATAAATGTATAATGAACTCAAGGCAAAGGAACAGTGTGAATCACCGAACTAGTAGGCAGGGACAGAGAATTGCTCCTCAAAGTAATCATGAGAAAAGACCTGCCCTTTAATTTCCAACTCATCACGGAAGAATAGGTTTATAAAATGCAATAAGAGACAGTGAGGGTTTCTGTATGCCAAGTGCTATTCTGAGTGCCTCCACCTATTAACCCTTTCAATTTTACAACCTATCTGTGGAGCAGGTGCTACTATCTACTATTGCCCTCATTTTAGGGATGGTGAAACAGACACAGAGCAGGTAAAAATGTTTTCAAGGTTCCAAGCTGGTAAACAATGTGGCCAGGGCTAAATCTAGGCAGCAAGAACTCTGAACTACTAGACTGGCAAGCCTTTGGGTACCTGTTGACAGCTTTCAACCAGGAAGTGACCGATTCAGATCTGTTTAAGGGAAGTCAGCCAGGTAGCAATATAGAGGGTAGAGGTCAGTGAGGAAACCAGGGCAGGGGGGAGGCACAGACAGGGGCGGGTTAGGAAGGGATGCAGCAGGCTTTGATGGGGTAGAGGGGTTGAGCTGAAAGAGGTGAAGCAGAGGAGGAAGGAGATTCAGATGACTCAGTTGTTCAGAGCCTGGAATCCTGGTAGAAGGGAAAGGTCCTAAACTGAGAACAGGAAGAAAAGCAAACAGTTGTTTTTTAAAAAAATATATACTAATAAATATATATTATATATATTTATTATATATGTTTTATTTTTACTTATGTGTATATGTATGTTGTAGATAGACACAACATCTTTATTTTAATTATTTATTTTTATGTGGTGCTGAGGATGGAACCCATTGCCTCACATGTGCTAGGCAAGTGCTCTACCACTGAGCTACAATCCCAGCCCCAAAAAGTAAACAGGTTCTGAAGGAAGATGAGATCAGTTTTCAACAACGTCCACCTGAATTTGAAGAGCCTAAGACAGATAATCTAGGATCTACAGTTGCCTTGAGAAAATTCTAGATTGTGATTCTGGAGTGGTTTATTGAGTTCAAGTAACTCCTTTTCTTTTTTTTTCAACCCCAGTCCTACTTCTTAAACTAATTTAAGTCTAACCACGGCAAAGGAGAAAGGGGAAGAGGAGGAAAGTGGCCTGGCAGAACTGAGTTTCCACCCCTAAACCTTCCCCGATTTGAAAACAGCACACAGTACACACCCAGGACATTATATTTCCAACCTGCTATAGCTAGCTTATTTGCAAAAATAAAGCAGATTTCTCTGCAAAGTCTTGTTTGCATTTTCATTAAACCCTAAGTCTTTACAATGGCCTACATGATGGGGCCCCTCCCACTTCCACCACAGGGTCTCTTTTTGTGCTCAAACATACCAACTCATTCCTAGCTTGGGCAGCTCAAATGTCACATCTGCAGAGTGGTCTTTCCCCAGAGTTGGGGTTATTTCTCCTCTTAAACTCCCATATTCATTGCCTTCAAAGGACTTACCCTACCTGAATCAGTCTCATTCATGTGGTTTCACTCTAGGAACCTGGAGTATCTTGTTCAAAGCTGCATCCCCACAGAGTAGGCAACCTTTATTTGTTGAATGAAGAAAGTTCATTTTGGTGCTTATTAAAAACTGAAGGAAAAAAAGGCTGAAGAGACAGGGTCTTTGTCCACAAGAGCTAAAATGTCTATCAGCAAAGAAACATCCAAGCACAGGAGAGAATCACAGTATCTGTGATTCCCTTTTTGTCCCCTCCCTTTCCAGCAGGCCACTTCCTCCAGCTCACCTGGTGGACACGTTTCCTGTTGCACTTTTCATATGGTATTAGCAGGAGGGGTGGGGGCGGACAGGGACAGGGACAGACAACATGGCACCATAAAAAGAGCAACAACTCAGAGTCGGACATACTTGGATTCAAAGCAGGATGTCACCTCCATTGATTACTGTGCACAATAGTCAACCCTGAACCTGCCTCCTCCCCTACAAACAGAGCTAGCACTTCCTACTCACAGCTACTATAGGGAGTGAGAAAGTGCATGTAAAGGTGTTAGCACATGCCAGCACAGAGCTGGCACTCAAGGAGTACCCATCAGCATCACTACCATCAAATTTACTGCCAGCACACTATACTCTCTCAATTAGGGTTTGACAAATGCATAACTGTGGAATAATTTCAGTTGAGATTAAAGGTGATGCGTGGTATCTACCATACTGATCATAATGTCAATTATAATTACAATAATAGTTAACCCCTGAGCACTTATTAACATGCCAAGAGCTTTATATACATCAGTAGCTCTTTTATTCCTAAAATAAAGACAGACAGTACTTAATCAATACTAAGAAGCATAGTTTGCTCACATTTTATCATCCCAGATACTGGGATAACTGTATGTGGTAGGCAGAATGCCCACCTCTCAAAAGATGTCCAAATCCTCATTCCTGGAACTTGTGAATATTATATGTTAAAGGACAAAAGAATTTTTGCATTATGTAATTAAGGTTACAGACCTTATATAGGAGGAATAACTTATAGGGGGGCCAATCCAATCAACATAATCAAATGAGCCCTCATAAACAGAGAATTTTCTCTGGCTAGGGGCATAGACATATAGCAGAAAGGACCTCAAAGAGATTTGAAGCATGAGGAGAATCTGACACACTGTTGCTGGCTCTGAGACGAAGAATCTAGGGGCAAGGACTAGAGAGAGAGATAGCTCTAAGAGATAAAGGCGCCCCCCAGATGAGACCCCAAAGAATGTGCCTCTGCACCACAATTGCAAAGAATTAAAGTCTACCTACAACCTAAGGAAACCTAGAAATAAATTCCTTCCAAGGCTTCCAATAAGGCCCAGCTGGCTGACACTTTTTCAGCATTATAAAATCCAGAGGAGACAAACAAGCCAAGTCCACCCTGCATTTTGACCCAACACACTGTGAGTTAATACATTTGGATTGTCTTAAGCTGCTAAGTTTGTGATAATTTGTTACAGCAGCCACAGAAAATGAATGCACTCCTATCATTGATGTTTGTTATAGTTTAATCAGCAGCATTTTTTTCTTCTTTTGGCACAAAAAATAACAGCATATGTCATAATTGATGACATCTTAGATATGTTGAAATACTGTGTTATTATTTCTGTTTTTCAAATGGTCAGAAGATCTAAGTGGTCAGGTGATGCCTAGGTGATTTAAGCTCTAAACCATCCTGTCAAAAGACCACGGAAAGGCTAACACAAACTTCCCAGGCCAATGTCTGACACAGGGTCCCTAATGCAGCTAAATCCAGTTGGGTCCAGAAGGTACTTCAGGAGCATCTAAGCCACATGGATCTGGCTCCCAAAGGTGCTGGTATCCTTCTATATGCTGGGGATAGACCAAGGCAGTGTCCTTATGGCTGATGCAATACTGGAGAAGATCAACACCATACAACAGATCAAGATAAATGCTAGAAGAAAAACCAAGCACTGGAAGATCTTTACACCAAACTTTACAAAATAACCCACATATTCAGGAGCTGAAAAGACATAGAGCTCTGGGCTGGGAGATCTGCTCCTTTCTATGGGACCTTCCAAGGGCCATCACTGATAGTGGTATAACTCTGAGAAAGAGTTTGTTGTTGTGGGTTTATTAGTTTGCTTTTGGTTTTTACTTTTTTGGATACAGATGTAGGCCAAGTTTATACACTACTGCCTTAGGAATTTCTAAAAATAAAAAGACTACAGCTATCTTTTCACCAAATCATAATGTCCCTCTCTTTCAATGGAACTCCATCTTCAAAAAATGAAAGTTAATTTTACATTGAAATGACACCCAAGAGCCTAACTAAAGAGCAGCTCAAAAAGCAAGACACAATTTCAATCCTACTCACTTCCTGGAATACTGAGCTCTGGTCTGTCTTCTTAACGCTGTATTTTTACTTTCATCTTCCCTTTTACCTTGGAAATAAAATCTCTGACAGTGGAATCAAAGAAAAAAACAGAAGTCCAATTTAGGGAGTAAACAAACAAACAAAAAAGTCTGACATGTATAATACTTCTGGAGATACACATAAATGGAAAATTCTAGACTTCTTAAAAGATTGTATGGCCTTAAACTATACTACAGACCTATAGTAATAAAAACGGCATAGTAATGGCACCAAAACAGACTTGTAGATCAATCATACAGAACAGAGGACACAGAAACAAACCCACTTAAATATGGTCATGTCATACTAGACAAAGGTGCCAAAAAATTCACTGAAGAAAAGATTGCCTTTTCAACAAATGGTGCTGGCAAAACTAGAAATCCATATGTAGCAAATTGAAATTAAACCTCTATCTCTTACGCTGCTCAAAAATCAACTCAAAGTGGATCAAAGGCTTAGGCACTAGAACAGAGACCCCGTGCCTAACAGAGGAAAAAACAGGCTCAAATCTTCACCATGTTGGCCTAGGATCTGACTTAACAAGACTCCTAAAGCACAGGAAGTAAAATCAAGAATCAATAAATGGGATGGATTCAAATTAAAAAGCTTCTTCTCAGCAAAAGAAACAATTAATAAAGCGAGAAGAGAGCCTACAGATTGGGAGAAAATCTTTACCACATACATGCACCTCTGCAATGACATTAATCTCTAGGATATATAAAGAACTCAAAAAACTTAACACCAAATAAACGAATAAATAAATAGCCCAATCAATAAATGGGCTAAGGAACTGAAGAGACACTTCACAGAAGAAGACATACAATCCATCAACAAATATATGAAAAATGTTCAACATCTCTAGCAATTAGAGAAATGCAAATCAAAATTACTACAAGATTTCATCTCACTCCTGTCAGAATGGCAATCATTAAGAATACAGGCAACAATAAATGCTGGTGAGGATGTGGTGAAAAAGGCACACTCATACATTGCTGGTGGAACTGCAAATTGGTACAACCACTATGGAAAGCAGTATGGAGATTCCTCAGAAAATTGGATATGGAACCACCATTTGACCCAGCTATCCCACTCCTTGGTCTATACCCAAAGGACTTAAAATCAGTACACTATAGTGACACAGCCTCATCAATGTTTATAGCAGCTTAATTCATAATAGACAGACTATGGAACCAACCTAGGTGTCCCTCAATAGATGAATGGATAAATAAAATGTGGTATATATACTCAATGGAATATTACTCAGCTTTAAAGAAGAGTAAAATTATGGCATTTGCTAGTAAATGGTTGGAGTTGGAGAATATCATGCTAAGCCAAATAAGCCAATCCCACAAAACCAAAGGCCGAATGTTTTCTAATATGCCAATTCTAATTCACAATAAGGTGGGGGGGCACTAGGGAAGAATAGCGTTACCTTAGATTAGGTAGAGGAAAGATGTGGGGGTAGGAAAGATAGTAGAATGAAATAGACATTAAGTATTACTGTATGTATATATGTGACTACATGACCAATATGATTCTGCAACATGTACACTCAGAAAAATGAGAAATTATATCCCATCTATGTGTATCAAAGTACATAAATGCATTCTACCGTCATGTATGACTAATTAAAACAAATTAAAAAGAAAAGATTATGTGGGAAATGTCATTGGAATTTACATCTCCTCAATCTCTCTTTTGCTCATTTTTTAAAAGGGGAAGAAATTCTAGACTAGAAGATCATCTTCATTATGATTTTGGAGAAGCCCCAGTTTAATAATACCATTTGCTGAAAACTATTCATAATTCAGACATTAGCAACTGTCATAAAACCCTACTTTCCACTTCTTTTGATTCTGCAGCATTTGGCAGCCCAATCTACACTTAGGCCAAAGGAAGCATCACATTCTGAAGTCAGTATTTAAGAGATTCTGACAGGGATACATGCAAGAGGGAAGATCAATCAAGACCTACAAGGTGGACCTACTATCCCAGACCATGATCAAGAAAAGATGTACAAATGGTCCCAAACCTCCACCTTACTTGTAATAAGAAAAACTTGAAACATTCTAAAGTGCCATTTTATACCAACCAGATTAGCAAAACCAAAAAGAGCTTAACACTCTTCTTCTTGGTGGGACTATAGGAACCAGCCATCTAACACAGTGCCATGAGAGGGCACAGTGATCTAGCCCTGACAGAGGAGGATTACAGAGCACAGTGATTCAGCAGTCCCAATTCTGGGAATTAGTCTTTAAGAACACCTGCACAAGAGCAAGGAGACTTAACTTCTAGCCCTCACAGCACTGTCTGTAATAGCAAAAGACTGGATATGACCAAAAAGTCCTGCATAGGGGACTTGGTCCATGGTACCCAGCACAATGAAAACAACTGCACTGTTGAAAAAGGGAGATCTCTACCTGATGAGATATCTCCAGGACATACTATTAATTTTTTAAAAAGCAAGGCACAGAACATCCATATAAATATTTCCATCTTTCCTGAAATAATGGGAAATAATATAAAACATGTTCTTATTGGCTTGCATTTACATGTTGCTTATCACACACAGTATAGATAAGGTGTGGAGAGGGATGGGACAGAAACAATATTTTTCAGTGTTTTCCTTTTATATATGGGTGGTGAGATTTTGGGGAGGAACCAGATAAATATACTGCTTATATTTTAAAATGAAGAGGTTTTATAGCTCTTTTCCCAAGGGGAATAAATAGGCTATAAGAGTTCTGCTCAGGAGAAGGGGTCTGGAAGACAGAGGGTGTAGGCAGGCAAGGTCTCATGTGAGAGTCAGTGAGCAGAAAAAGCTCAGTCCAGAGTTCAGGAGGTGAGCACAGTGACCGTGGACAGGGTGATTCTGCCTTGCTGGTTATGGGTGGCCTAAAGCCCCTGATATTTATTACACCCAGAAGGAAGTCAAGAACAGCAGGTGAACTGGAGGCAAAGGTAGAAACACTCTCAGGCAGGGCGCCAGGAGCATTTATGTACTCTTGGGATGTAGATAGTAATGACTAAAGCATACTGCTCATCAAATACGAACCTTGAAAAAGAGGGCAAAGCATGTACTGAATATTCAATTCTGGAGATATTCCTGAAAATTGAAATTTTATAAAATCAAATCATACTGAAAACGCAGTAGGTGATTTTGCTATTTAAAGAAATTCCATAGGGAATCCTTGGAATTCACCTTCTACTATTTTTGCTTTGGGAATTCAAGTTCGCTTGAAGAAGGGAACATTTAACCAGATTAAATGTGAAAGTGTTCACGTTTCTAATCCTGCTGGCTGTTTTCACAAGGTGTAGTCTCTCCATAAAACAGCAGAACGCCAAGGTCCAAAGTACAGGACAGCCCCTTTATCCTCAGCACCACCGCCTTAGCGGTCACACTCACCCAACAGGGCTCATCCCACCTGCTGTGCAAATGCCTCTCAGGAGAGAAACCAGGAAGATGAAGCTGATTCTGATAGTAGGCTTGCTAAAGGATCAGCCTGAAAGAGAAAGCAAGTATGCAGTGCCAGTTGAATTTTCTTTTTTAGTTTCTGGTGGCTTTGACAACAAGGCTCCCCACTTCTTACCTAAACTAGAAAAAAATCTTTTTCCAAAATGTGGCATTCCAAAGGCACTTGCAGCCATTGTCACTTGCATCCCATCCCAAGGAGGAGGGCCCATAGTTGGTCATAAATAACAGGAATCCCTTTCCATATTCCCTTGGCATGGATCAGATGATACTGAGCATGTTTCTGTTCAATTAATAGTAAACAATGTCAACAACACCCCAAATACTGGTCTTTACCTGCCCCTTAAGGAATGAGGAACTGAAGAGAAAGAAGTCCATCAGAATAGAAAACTCTAGACAGGGCAGAGGGGTGGGAAAAGAAGGGAGGGGACATGGGGTTAGAAATGATGGTGGAATATGATGGACATTATTATCCAAAGAACATGTATGAAGACACGAATCAGTGTGTATATACTTTGTATACAACCAGAAATATGAAAATTTGTGCTGTATAAGTAATAAGAATTGTAATGCATTCCGCTATCATATATAAAGAAAAAAATTCATTAAAAAAAAAAAGAAGTCCATCAGAGGACAGCCGATCATTACTTATATCCACATGAAGTCCTGTAGTCTAATGTGCAGGCCATGGCCTAATAATTCAAAAGATTTCATTAGTCTAGATATATTCAGACTCCTAGTCTATTGGTTTTGACACCTTTTCGGTTCGTCTGAGATTTTGGTTGAATCAACCTGGGTGATGGTTTTATCTCCATAAGGTCTTGGTAAGCCTCAATAAACTCCAAACATGGTTTGGATTTTTATTCCTTTTTACATCCTCAGATTTAGCTCACATTGGAATTTCATAGGCTTCACTCTGAATCTTCATTTGAGAAGAGGCCTCATACTTCTCCTCTGCAATTTCTCCTCAAGAAGCAGACAAAATTTGAGGTCACCATAAGCTTGGAATCAGAGTCAAAATGTCACAGTGGGGGCTAAGGGTTTAGTGTCCAGTGGTCAGGGATATCTTGGCTGGCAGCATCTGCAGCTAAATAAAAGCCCGATTATTCTGCACCAGTGAAGATAAGATACCACCCCCAACGGGTTCATGTGGGTTTACACACAGCCATTTTGAATGAAGGCAATTCTCTATACAGAGAATTCAAGTGAAGACATGGCAACCAATTCAGACACACTCCAGTGAGTATCTGTGAGCACGCCAACTCAAGTACAACCAGGGCTTACACTTCTCTCCTCCCTCAATCAAAGGAAATTCTGTGTCAATTACACCACCTTGCCTTCAAAGGGAAAGGTAGCCTATTTCTATAAGGAAGCACACAGAATATGTGAGCCTTCTGACCCCCAGCTCCCACGTCACCTATTTACAATCAATGAATGTGAAAAGTGCAAAAGATTCTTAGCAACCGATTCATTCACACCTTGAAAAAAAAAATTCCTTTAGCTATTAATCCTCCAGCAGAGCTGAAATATCAAAAGTCTAAATAGTCTGTAACACTCCAGCTTTTATTATATAATCTTCTGAAATGCAGGCCCATTAAAAGAAGACAAAAACCTTCCTTGTCCCAGGATGGCAACCAGACACTCATAACTAAGCACTTTTACGATACCCAATATAACCTGACATGATAAACCAAACATTTAAGTGACATTAGAAATGATTTTCAAGAGAGACTTGGCAGTAAATGGGAGTAATCCAGTTACAAGTTGCCTTCAGTCAAATCACCTCCACTCTCTTCTCTGGCTCCAAGCTACATACTTAAGACTGTACTGTCCTTCCTAAGAGAGAAGCGAAGAGAGAGTTCAGGACCTTTTGGCAGGCGCTGGTTCTAGAGAAGGACTTAGCAGGCCGGTTCTCTCAGGACCTTTCAAACCTCCTCTGGGAGTACAGGGATAGGAAAGGCAGACTTCACAGGTCACCAAAGCACTGGGTGTCTGTATTTATTTCAGATGGCTGAAGAAGGGTGAAGCTAATGGAGGCCCTGATGATTCTCCTCTGATGGTTCGTTTCTCTCTTAGAAGGAGCCATCTCCTGTTTTTCTTGATCGGATTTATAACTTTTCAATGGAACTGCCTCCATAAAGCCCTTTTCACTCCCAGATCTAGCTGGATACACTGGATACACATCCATTGTGGCTCTTGGCAGAGCACTTAGTGAGGAGATGTGGAGGCAGAATGACTCTGGGGCAAATTCTGTCCCTGCCCCTTGAGCAAGGTTGGAGATTTGAGGGAACCTCAGACTCCTCACCTGGGTCTTTGTGAGACCTCGGTGAGATCCTGCAGGAAAGACTATGTTGTAATTACTTTTTATCTATGGAACGTTCCTGCAGTCCAGGTGTCTGATAATACCGAAGATGCTGTACAAATGCAGCTAGTCATTGCACATCTGGATCTGCAAAAGGCACCTTCCATAAGTCAAGGTCAGTGGACTTGGCCTGCGTGCAGATTCTTATTAACAATTGATGGACTTTTCAAATATCTCTTATGAAGACAAACCTACAGCTTCTGAAAGGACTCCCTTATATTGCGACATAATTCTCACTGCAAAGGTTTTGACATTAAATTTGAGAACCTTAAAGTGCCATGAAATTTGATGTTTTTTCCCTAAAACAATAACAAAACCCTGCTATTAATGTCAGAATTTGTTTTGAGTAACTATTATACAAATGAACTATCATGTATGTACTCGCTGATTGTGGGCAAATAGGATAAATTGGGGTGGACATAATCCAGTCACCCATTTGTATTTTCTTCAAGGCTTTTAAAAATGCACAGTTAAGAATTTTAAGCTGGCTGTAATAATGCAGTAAAACTTGCACACTGCCTTCCCCCATTTAATCTATAACAGACTTCATGCATTACTGATTTTAAAAGTTTCTGAAAAGAAAGAGAATGGAATTGAGATCTAGAAGAATTAATTTGAATAATTAAGATTGCAATCCATTTCATATTTAAAAGACACAATGATATTGTGTAATTACTATATGTTCTCTAATTTTCAAATTATATTTGGCAGGACTTTTGATTACTGAGACTTTTTAAAAATTTTTTGGAAAATGTTATAATTTCATATAGCTTTTATAATTTCTTCTGTAATAAATATAATTCATGCTCATTATATAATAACATTCCAAAAAACAATTTAATGTTAATATTCATTGAAATTGACTAAATGCCCAGCACTGTTCTAAATGTTCTGTATAGATTAACTCATTTAATTCCTCACAACACCTCAACGAAGCATAGAGAGATTAAGTAACTTGTCCACAGCATGCACATCTACAAGTAGGAGCCAGGAATCCGTCATTATATTATGATGTTCTAGGAGTAAAAGCAATCAATAATTTATTCAATCAAGTCATCCACTGCTTCAGAGCATAGTGTCACAAGTAAGAAACAGTTCATATTAACACTGTACCCTTTATAGTTATGTGAAATTATTATAAACCAACATCTCTCTGTCCCTGTGGAACAATTAGTAAAATTAGAAGTCATCTGTGGCATGAGCTAAGATTCCAATCAGACCAATTCTGTGTGCCTGATGTGCACTAAGGAAACACACACACACACACACACACACACGCACACACACAGAGAAGCTTGAGAGGGTTTGTTTTAAAGATGGAAGCATTTTTAAAATTTTGCAAATTTTAGCAAATGATTCAATGATGCGATGAGTAGAGTCCCTGAATTAACTGAACATCCATTCTCACAAAAATTTTAAAATAAAACAAATGCTCACAAACAATCCTAACACTTCTAGTGGCTTATCTATTGGCCTTGCATATCAGTACATGTAAAAGCAAATAACCGGATACCCTTAGGTCACATTTTTTCATACTTAAAGTAAAAATCATACATGGTTAAAGACAAATACTTCTTCTGTTCCTGGTTTAATTTCATGTCAAAGGCTAATAAACACAACTATATGAAATAAAAAGTCTTTTTAAATTAAAAGATAATTAATGAAATGTTTCTGATTGGCCCTAAAAATACCATGCAACTGTAACTTCAGCTCTAAAAACATATTAAAATTATTAACCCTTCAATAATAATTATTCATACTGCTGTGGTAGAAACATGACAAACACATACACATATTTGAAGACATAAAAAACAGGTACCTTCTTTAGAATTTAAAACTGCTCTATCTAGCATTTCCGGAAGGTTCGGGCTGCCATCTTATAATTTAACCATCAGCTTTCCCATTAAGCTAACTAAAACATCTAATATTTTGAACATTTATTGTAGGTTAGGTACAAAGTGTTTTCTGAAAATAGTGTCATACATTTATTAAAATTCTAGAGATAGAGGCCACTACTATCCCTGTTTTATAAATTAGACAAAAATTGCTAAATAACTAATATTCTTATCCAGGTCTGTCTAACACCAAAGCCCATACCCCAAACCTCTGTTAAACTGCTTATCTTCCCAATTAAGGTTCAGAAAAATTTATTTGGCTTCTACAACTTACCTTTGTATGTTCAACTTAATCTGAAATAAGACAAAAAAACAAAGAAACAAATCCACCTAATGAAAATCTAACACAGCAAATGACATAATATCAATCTGATTTTTTTTATTGCTAGACAGAAAAGGTATTTAATGTAAAAAAAAAAAACTAAATTGGTATTAGTTAACCATTTCCTCAAATTTTTTAACCATGAAGGCTTTTGCTGTCACAACTTGACAAACAACCATGTTCTCTAACAAGTGACAACACAAACCCTAGACCACAAATCTAATTGTTGGAGAGCTAGTCTTTCAAATAAGATTGGGGCTTTCTACACAGAATTTTTTAGTCTCTTGTGAAACAGATTCACATTTCTATATATTTCTACACAAAATCATGCCCAGAGCCCCCTACCTAATAAATTACTTGGGCTACATACAACTGCATTGTTTATAAGGCCTAAAGACACAGTAGTTAGACTGTTCTGCATTTTTTTTTCTGGACTTAAACCAGAGCTTCATGGTGCTGGTTAACTGTTAAGGAAGGTGAAGGGACAGAACGTTTGATCCAAAAGTCCTCTTGTCATTTAAGTCTTTGCAATGTTTGATTACCTTTAAAAATTGTGTGTGTGAGCCGCAAGTTTGTTTATTGGAAAAGGGCCTTGCTAATCTACATAGTTTGGTTTAAAATAAAACCAACCAACCCAGCTCCTTATTTGAAAGTGATTGTTTTGGCAATAGTAAAATTCAATCCCGTCATCCTAACGCTGCCTGCCTTCCTGGTTCTGCTGGGGGAGGGCCGGGATCCGGTGGTAATTTACATTGGGAGCTGGAGAAGCAGCAGCAGCAATGGTGCAACGTGGTGACTAGCACTTTAAAAACAAGGCCAAACTCTCCTTTTACCATAGAGAACACACAGACACAGACCCTGCCTCTGACAACATCCGAAAGATTCATTATAGACAATCTATTCAGGCGAAGCTTCAACTGCCCCAGGAAATATAAACAGTGTCCGCAGAGACAGCGGTGGGGAGAGGAAATCACTGATGGAAAGGAAGCTAATCATGTGGAGTTTGTCCAACTCCACCAAGTCTAATAAATTCCGGATTTGTCTCCACTCGGAGCAGCCATTAAACGTGCGCTGGCACGTGGGCGCAGGGGACCTGCCTTCTAACTCCGGGGGTTTGGCCATTCCTTCCCGGTCCCCTTGTTTGTATACAGCCACGCCCGCACAGGATGACCACACGATGACAGGCCTCTTCAGGTCCCTCACTCCGATTTCCAGTTGTCCAAAGTTTCACTCCAACCGCGTGAGTTCAACGAGAACCACGCTTCCCTTTTCGGAAGTTATGAATGGTTTAAGTCAAGTTTACGAGATACACAAGGCAAGGGACAAGAGAGTGTCCGGAGACGCTGGTGACCGCGTTTCAAAATCAGTTTTAATGATATGCCTAATTAAAATGAAAAGTCACCCTGATCGACGAAGGAAGTGTCCCGGCAAGGCTTTAAAAAAAAAAAAAAAAAAAAAAAAAAAAAAACCACAACATTCTAGACTCCAGACTGAACTTTGACCTTTCCCCTTACCACCTACAAATACAGTCTGCAAAAGGGCAGCCTCCGGGTCCCCTGCGGGGTGTGTCATCAGGGTTCCCCTCTCGGTGACCCGCTATTTACCCGCTAGACCCCCAAACGTTTAGCGGGTGCCCAGGCTGCGCTCCTACCGGCCTGTCGCAAGAAAGCGAGGAAGAAAAGTAGGGAAGAGGGCGTGGCGTGCGGGTCGCCCCCAGACCCCAGCCTCTCGCTCAGCCCGGCCCCACCGCCAGCACCGCTGGGGACAGTGGGGGACTCCGAAACCCGCGCAGGGCGCGCCGCGGGAGTCAGGAGAAAGCGAGCGAGAAGGGGGGGATCGTTCTTCCCTCTCCCCCAACCCGCCGGCCCTGGCCCCAGCCCCTGAGACCCTGCTACCCGCGCGCTCCGGCCGCCGCCCGTCGAGGGCGCGCGCCGCCGGTCTCCGGGTCTCGCTGTCCCTTGCCCTCCCTCCTCCACCCCCTTCTCCGGCGCCCAATGCCCCGACCAGTCCCCGCCCTCCGGGACACTCTTCCCTCCTTCCTTCCTTCCTTCCTCCGTTCCCTCCCTCCATCTCGCTTCCCAGCACCCGAACTCGCGGGCCGCCGCCCCGAGCTGCGCCCCTGACCCTACAGGGACCGACTGGGCACCCGCGCCCGCCGCTGGGCGCTCACTCGCCTTCCTGAGCGCTGGCCCCGCCGCCACCACCGCCGCCGCCGCTGCCGGGGACTCGGTCTCTAAGGGCTCCTGGAGACGGCAGCGACCTCTCCTCCTCCCGCTCCTCTGGGCGCCGGCTCCGCCTCGCTCGGGGTGGGCGGGGCGGACGGCCCGACGGGCGGGGCGGCTGCTAGGACTCCTTCCCCCCCGCTCCCCGCCCTCCCTCCGCCCGGACGCCCGCGCGGTGCCGCGCTTCGGCCGCCCTGCGCGCGTCGGGTCCCGGCCCGCGGCGGGGAGACGTCGCGAGTGGGCGAAGCTCGTTAGTGTCTGGGCGCCCTTGGCCATTCCCACTCCCCCGAATTTTCCCCGAAGACCTGGACTTAGATTCCGGGGCCTCCACTTCGCCACCGGCGAACGCTGGCCTCTCTGACTCCTTGCAAGTTTCCTCCGCGTGTGAACGCCTCGCCAGCCCTTATGGCAGCGGGTCCCCTGGGCTGCGAAGACGAGCGCTGCCAAACCCCTACACAAAAGTTAGGCTCTGATCCAAAAATGTCTGAGGAAAACAGCCTCGGTAACATTTAAAGGGCCCTGGGGCCACGGAGAGATTTTGTTTCCCAGAAGCAGAGGTATGACCAGATTGTTAAATTTGAAGTACATCCGCCCTTCATGAGGTTTCCCTCCTCCACCTCCCCGCAACCGCATGAAATTTGTGTTTCCGAATGCCCAGAACTTGGCAGCGTTCTGCGTAATGAATTAATTGGATTTGGTTGGCCTTTTCTGGATGGATTCGGGGTTGGGTAGATTGAAGAGCCACTTTCGCTTCCAGAGACTTCATACTCATTCATACCGCCTTTTCAAAAATAGAATTGAGCACCTGCTTCATTCCAAGTATGGTGCTGAAGGTGATGGGGAGCTAACAATCTGACAGGAGGCTTGCTCTCAAAAAGCTTCAAGCCCCCAAGCAAGTGGAGCACTCATGTAATTCTAGCAGCTCAGGAGGCTGAGGCAGGAGGATCACACTTTAGACCCAGCCTCAAAATAAAAGGACTGGAGATGTAGCTCAGTGGTAGAGTGCTCCTGGGTTGAATTCTCAGTATTTACAAATAAAATAAAGCTTGTGAATCTAGACAGAATAAAGAAGGTGAATGTACAGAAATTTACTATTTTACTACTCAGTAGATTGCTTGAGTATCTCTAGGTATCTTCCTTCTTGTTTGACGGGGTGGATAAAAGAGAAAGTGAGGCCTAAGTAAGTCACTTAGAACCAGTGTGGGCAGAGTCCATGCTTGGAGTCGAAAAGCATTGGTGAAGGCTGTAAGTGTTGAGTTTCACCAGCTGAAGAGAAGTGGACCCCAGGGAAGCTGGGCTCCAAGAACTGCTCTAATGACATTATCTTCACACTGCTTTCCCTTTGACCCCTACTCAAGTATCAGTTTTTGTGAAATCATTTGGATAGGGTACAGAAGGAACAACCATACATTTCCTCTCCCTGCTATAGTTGATGCCTTTTTCCAGGAGTATGGTCTTAGCAACCTGTGAATGGCTGGGTTGTTGGGGTGGGAGTCATAACTTGCCAGAGAAGCCCTTTATTACCTGCTCTGTACAACATAGGAAACACTTGACTGATTCAGATACTGAAAATGTGAAGGATTCACCCTAAATAGAAGAGCCTGACAACAGAATTGACTCTGATGGCCCTACCACAAATTTCCTCTTCTAGTACACTGTAGTTTACTAAGTGCGTTCATGTACTTAATTTTATTCTTCTTTCATTAGTCTCTTAAAAAATCCAGAAACTGAGGTGCAAGAGCTAAGTGGCTTATTGAAGGTTTTCTAGTTCAGTGCTATTCAAAGTATGGTCACAGACTAGCAATGGTCTGTAAACTGTCATGCAAAGGAACAGATATTGAAAACGAGCCGGTAGAAACTTCTGTAGCAGTTATGCCTGATGAATCGTTTAATCATTAAAAAAACATGGGCTTTTATTTTTGTATGTTGGTTTATTTCATAAGTATCATCCTTCAACAACTTGGAAATAAAATGCATTTGACCCTCCCTATCTATGGGTTCTGCATCTGCAGATTCTAATCTTCAGATTCAGCTCACTGCAGATTAAAACTATTTGAGAAAAAAAAAAAAAACTGAGTTAGTACTGAACAAGTACAGCCTTTTTTTCTTGTCATTACTCCCTTTACAATATAGTATAACAACTATTAATGTAGCATTTACATTGTTTTAGATATTATGAGTAATCTAGAGATGATTAAAGTATACAGAAGGATGTGCATAGGGTTTATGCAAATGCTACGTCATTTTATTTGAGACTTCGTTGTCCTCAGATTTTGGTATCCATAGGTTGTGGTGGTGGGAAGATGGTCCTAGAACCATTCCCAAGTGGGTATTGAGGAACAATTGCACTACATATAGTTGGAAAATCCCTGATCGAATTAGTTGAAAGGCAAGAATAGTCAGAGCTAACGTTTAACCAGTACTTCCTGCATGGCAGATATTGCTTTAAGTGCTTTATATGTATTAAATTATTTAATCCTCCTAACAACCCTGGCAGGTAAGCACGGGAAAGTTAAATGAAACAGTCAGAAAGTGGCAGAGCTAGGATTTAGACCCAGGGAACCTGGCTCTACATTTTGTACTTTTACCAATGGCCTTGGATCCAATGTTCTTTCTCTGCTGATATTCCCCAAACTTCAGTGACTCACATTTCATCTTCATATCACTGGATCTCCTACTTTTTATTTACATTTTTTATTGAATCACTTTTGTTACTTCTTACATTTATTACCTGTGCAGTTAGTTATTCTACCCATGATATCATGAGTTGATAATCAAGTACTCTAGTTCATGTTAACTCCAGCAATAGCTGCCAGTGATGGTCATATTCCCTGTGATCCTTTTCCAACTTCATACATACTGGTTCCATATGTGTTTCCTGCCTACCAGCACCTGCATCTGGTGGTCAGAGTTCCACATTCAGCTGCAGGATTTGCTTTGCCCGCACACAGAACAACTGGAAATGGTTGGTAATTAATGTCCTCTAGTCTCACACTTGGCCTTTAACCAATGACAGACTAGTGTGGGGGTAAAAATACTCCAACTCTTTTGCAACAAATTTGGACAGTTCTCAGTTGAATCAACACGGACAACAGAAGTCCCTCGCTATGTGGTGGGGCTAAATTCCTCTTTCCTCTATGAGACTTTCATATCACATCCTTGCTTAGCTTCTTCCTCTTCCCAGTTCCAGTTCTTACTCCCATACCAATTTTTCCTGGTAATATGTCCTAATCAGGAACTGCAACATGAATGGGGGGGGGTGCTAATACATAATGAAAAATGTTCACAAATTAATTAAGAATTTCAAAATGGCAGCAACCATGTATTAAACCAAGCATAGGGCTCTATATGACTGCATAGGTATGTGTGTAACTCTGGAAGTCACACATTAGTGAAGCCAACCTGTATTCTAATAAATCGTTTTCGCTTGTATCCTCATCTCAAGGTCTGCTTCTGGGGAATCCCAAGCTAAAATAGTCACTATTGAAGTAAAAACAAGCCTCGCCAGTTACCAAAAATCATCTGTGTAACACACTGGCGACCATCATTTCATACCGTACGAGGCCCACCTTATAGGAGGATGTGTTATGCCAAGTCGTACATAGAGACTTGGTCACAGAAAGATGTATAGTAATTGAGAATGGTCTAGGTTAATGAGATGAGGCGACAGAAAAATCTGAGTTTCAGTCCCAATTCTGACAGGGATAGAAGTGTGAATCTGGGTGGTATCTTACAACTGAGTTTCCTGGAATCGTGCATTTTATGGGAAGGTTTACTGGTGCATGATTAAAAGACACACAGGTAAGGAAGTGAAGGTGACAAACTGTGTGGAACGATAAACTACCTCTAAATGTGGGGACAGCTGAGGCCTCAGTTGGGCCTACAGCCCAGTGGGGGACTAATGTACAGTCACTCTTCAGAGTTGGTTCAAATTGAGTCCAGCGACTTGGACCTTTATATTTCCATATCCTACCTTTGCCCGGAAAAGGTAAACCTTTGGCAAAGCAGTTCCCCAGGGCAGTACTCAGTGATGGACCCCTGGGAGTGCTCAGAGGCCAGTATTCCCGGTAGCTGGGGAATAGCTGGGGCAGTCCTGAGCAGGGACCTGAGATAAGCTTCTCAGCATACACTACAGGCTGGTTATCTCCTGGATCTCATTTGGTTTCTAGTAGCTCACACAGGAATACACAGCTCAATGTTGGAGGGCCTGAACTTGGTCTTCTCTGTAGCACTGGGGCAATTATTAGTTGTACTTTCCCTTCCTGATATTGAATGCTTATTTAATTTCCTATTTTTTCCTCCATACTTCTTTTACATTATTTCCTTCTCTTTATATGTTCTTGCTCTATATTTCCCACCCTCTCCTTCACTTGAAATAAATGAATAAATCAGTTGTCTTATGAATAAGTAGCAGTAGAATGGAGGGAAATTTGGGCTTTATGAGATGAGGTTTTGGGGATTAAATCCTGGCTTTGTCATTAGCAAACTGGTGAATTTGGGACAATCACTTGACCTTACTGCAACTGTGCTTGTCTTTAAGTGAAAGGATTGCAAAAGAATGGTTTCTAAAGTCCCAATTCTATGAAAATTACATTTATAAATGAAGTGGCTTTCTTCATTACACATCCCTTACAAAGCAAGCAAGAAAATGATTTAACATCTCAGGCCAGCCAAATTTTAAAATTAATTGCAATTCATGCATGAATATAATGTGAACTTTTATTCACTATTCAATAACAACATCCTAACAAAAGTATCAGAAAGAGATCATGAGGAAATATGAAAAAAAAAAAAAAAAGGCAAACCAGTCAGTCTATGGGTGACCAGATAGGTATCCACAGACTTCAGAACAATTTGTATGGGATAGCTGCTTTGCTTCCTGGGTATTTTACTTGTCCTGTTGCATATGGCCACGTTCTGTCTGAACCTGTCCTGGAGAGCTACCTTTTTGTAAGTAGGATACCTGGACAAGTGTGTTCACAAACTGGTTTTTCTGCTCAGTCAGAGGCTGCCATATTCCCATGAAGAAGTCAGGTCAGGAAGAAGCACCCATAGCCTTGGAAATCCCCAGGTAACCTGTTGAAACATGTATTACCACAAGCAGGAACTTTGACCAAACCTGTGGCTATGGATCAGAAGGCAATTTAACAGTGTTCCATCTTCAGATGTGTAGAAGCCATCAGAACCTTGGGTGGGAGTGGTTCAAAAAGGAGGCATTGACTCAAGGTAATTGATTACTAACTCAGTATGAGTTTTCTGGTTCATTACCAAGCCACATCTCCTCCACATGCAGATCAGAAGTCCCCAGATACTGTTATATAAGGTCAAATACATAGGCTCAATAGTTAGCAAATTGCCCATCATTGGAAGTATTCCACCAGTGGTCAGTTAAAAAGTAGAGATGTAGAGGGTATGGGGAACCACCCTAAATCCCCATCACAGGAGGTATGGTACCTCCATCCATAGTACTTTGTGAAAAAAATATGGATCTAAATATATTCACACGAAAACATACCCTGAATGTATTTTTAAGCATAGAAAGCAGGTTATAGAACAGCATGTAAAGAATTTCCAATTCATGCTTTAAAAAATACACATAGGCACACACAAATTTCTTTATGAATATATCTGCAATGGTAATTAGTAATATATTAAAAGTGACTTTCTTGGGGTGGTGAGATTTCAGGTAACCTATGTTTTATAGTGCATTATTTTTTAAAACAGTGAACGTGTAGCTTTTCTATGAATCATTTTTTAATGTTTTAAGTGTATCCTTTTTAATATTATACAATGAAGAAAAAAGGGATTAGTAAACCAGGAGTTAAGGTACCATGACCTGAAGACCAGAGGACCACATATTTTTATAAATAAAGTTTTATTGGAACATAGCCACATCATTCATTCACCTATTGTCTATGGGTGTTTTCACTTTAGAATGGTAGGGTTGAATAGCTGTGATGGAGTTATGGCTTGCAAAACCTTACATATAATATTTATTTCTTCCTTTAGGGGAAAAGCATGGCAATCCCTGGAGCTAAAAAACATTATTGGTATGGCAAATTGCAACTTAGTTTTCACCAGTTCTTCAGATTTCAGTGTATCTCAGTTTCAATTTTTAAAAAATATAGTCTGTATATTTTAAAGTAGCTCCCAGTTCTGGGTAATGATTATAATAACAAAATGATAATATCAGTATTTTGGTAGATAAGGTCTATAGTATTCTCCTTCCTCCCCCTTCTTTCCAACCTATTGTTTCTCTCCTTCTTTTCTTTCTCCTGTTCTTCCTCTCTGTCTCATTTTTCTGATGAGATAGAGTTTGTCCTCAGATGCTGTTCCACGTGAAAGAGGACTGGGATGGGGCTGGGGGATTGAGGTTCATCTCTCTTTCTGGCTTGAATCTGTCCAAGATAGAATGATTGAAGAAGTTAGGAACAAAATTATGCTGGGGAAGTAGGATGACAGCCTAAAGAATAGACCCAGACCTGGGGGACACCAAACCAGGGGAGCGGAGGGAAGGTGTCAGGCCCCAGAGGAAAGATTACAAATTGGTTGGAGCCTATCTTCTCCCTCCCCATTCCTCCAGCACACCCTTCTTATGTGATCCAGTCTACCTCCAGATGCACAGAGTAGGTTCAGGGATTTTTCTCCTTCGCAATAAGTGGTACCCAGCCTCAAAGTTTCCTACTTGCAGAACTCACAGGAGCAAGATAACTGATGCCAATCTGAGCAACGCCAGGTCCTTGCTCATTTGCAGAACTCAGCCAGAAAAGCTGGATATTGGCCCTGATTTAAAATGTACTCAGATGCTAAGTAATTAAATATATCCATAGAAACATTCTCTTCATCAACCACTCACCTCAGACCTTCCCTAAAGAAAATATAGGCCCTTGCAGTGTCAGAAAGGGAAGCAGCCTGTGAGATAATGATTAGATATTGGTTCATCTATTGCCTGTGCTATTGGATTTTGACTCATGCAGTCAACTATGTGGACTGGTTAGTAAGTAGAGATGGGAATGGAAAGTATTTATTCTGGTGCTATGATAACAGATCTGTTCTTTTATTTTGCTTTGGATTTTGGTGAGAATGGAAAGTATCAAGCCTTCAATCTCTGTGACTTCCAGTGACACAGTTCCCAAAATATCTAAAATGTCTTTTTTTTTTCCTGAATATAGACGAATTTCAGAAAATGTGATTAAAGTGCTATTTTTTTAACATTCCAATATTACACAAGTACTGATACATAAGGACTATTGTTGGTATTTCTCAGTTATCTGAGGTTTTGCTTTTTTTTTTTTTTTTTTTTTTTGTGATACTAGAGGTTGAATTTAGGAGCTCACACATGCTAGGCAAGTGTTCAGCCACTGAGCTACATCACCAATCGCAACTCCCTGACACCCTTTTTGAGGACAGGGACTTGCTAAATTGCTGAGACTGGCTTTGAAGTTGCAACCCTCTTGTTTCAGCCTCCTGAGTAACTGAGATTGTCTGGGTGTGCCACCATGCCTGTCTCAATATTTTAAAAATAAAAATTTGGGCTAGGTGTGGTGGCATACGCCTGTAATCCCAACAGCTTGAGAGGCTGAGGCAGGAGGATCACAAATTCAAAGCCAGTCTCCGCAAAAGTGAGGTGCTAAGCAACTCAGTGAGAGCCTGTCTCTGAATAAAATACAAAGTAGGGCTGGGAATGTGGCTCAGTTGTTGAGTGACTCTGAGTTCAATCTCCAGTACCCCCCTAAAATTTAAAAAAAAAAAAATTTAAAATAAAAATTTGGATCATTTCTGTCTCAAGACTACCCTGAAAGTATATACCACATTAAAATTTTGAAGATAATAAAGGTGCCTTAGTTTAAAGAATGTTCTGACCACATTTCTCTCCCATTTAAACCCTGCTCTTATTATTTTCCCTCCTAGTTCCTGGATTGTTAGGAAGGTTGAATATCTTATGTTGAATCATCATCTGTAGTCCCCATGCTAATTTGGGCATGGATCTCCTTATGGAGGTCTCTGATGGATTGTGCTGGATATTTCTATTAAAACAAACAAATAAACAAACCTTGAGCTTTATTCTGGAAGATGGTTAAAAGAAACATAAATCCTTTTGGGTCTGGCTTTTAAGATTTATTTGGCAGGATTGTAATGGTTGTCATTTTAGGCCTAATTTTCCCTTTATAGAAATAAAACCTGTGTGCCTACCCAATGCTCCATAAATCTTGAGATTTTCCAACTGGCTGCTGAGAAAAGGCACTATTCCTGTGTGAGCGTCAGGCATTGTTACTTCTAATTCTTGCAAACAGCTTTATCTCCAGTGTTAGGTAGTTACTTTATCTGCCCGAGCTCATCTTCACTCTTCATATGCATCCTCATATTCGAGGGGAGGTTTTAGTCTTTGGGTTCTCTTTCTGCACAACTCCCTTCTTCCTGGATCTCTGTTCTGTGAATTCTAATCATTTTGATCTCCACTTTCATCTCCATCTCCTCTTATAGTTTGGATCTGGAACGTCCCCCAAAGATTTGTGCATTGAAGACTTGGTCCCCAATGCAACAATGTTCAGAGGTGGGGCTTTCGGGAAGTGAGGACCTTGAGGGGTGTGACATTGGTCACTTTGTTCAAACTACTCTGTTTGTCCATAAATTTGACAGATATCTTGATGGATTAGGTCACATTTTGGAATCTACCTGGAATTCAGGAACCTGGCAGTAATAATCTTGCTTTTGACCCTGATTCTTAATCTGATTGGCTCAAATTTCTTTACAAATATTAATTATGTCTCATAACAGAGTTGCCATCCTGGTCTCTTTTCTTGAACTAGTAACTCTGGACTCCATGTTTAGTTCTTCTGTTCTCCAGAAGCATGTCTATTCTTCCTTCCTTAAGGAGAAATCTAGGAACAGTCTCTAGCAACACCCTTAAATATTTAGTGTCCTAAGATGGGCTTAGTTATTTAACAATGTAAAGTACTTTTAAAATGTAAAGTATTTTTAAAAATGTATTTATAATATAACAATTAAAGTACGATTTAAAAATTGTACTTGATAACTGCAAAAGTCTTTTTTACTTGAATCTCCAAAACGATCCACCAGGGTGCAGGAAAACATGTTAGAAATCATAACTGCATTTATTTATTTTTTTTCTTTTCATTTTGTTAGTACAGTAGTTCTGATATATTATTTATAAATAAAAGCACATATATTGGGATTACATGCTTCACATCCTTACTAATGCAGTACACAATTAAAAATGTTTCTAGATGACAGATCTAGTCTCCCAATCCCCTGTAGGTAAGATGGGTTTGCTCTTTCTTTCTGCTAACAAACAAAACCATCTCAGGTTTTATTATAAGAAAACAACTTTTATAGTAAGCTAAAATTGGAAAGAATGGAGTTTTTCTATGTACAGGCAGTACTCAGTCCACAGCTGTAAATGATCCCACCACTTGTGTAGCACTTTCTAATTTTACAATGCACTGAATTTACCTATAGGCTTTTGATTTCAGAAGAATACAGTGTCTACTCTCCACTAAGATATGTATATATTTAGTTATTTGTGGATCCTGTTAGCTCTACCTAACCACTAAACTACCAACTAAACAGTGGACCTAGAATAATAAGTACAAGGCCATGCACATTCACAGGCTCCATCAGTATATACTGACAGACTGAATTACTGAAGAGATATGGATACAATGAACTGTAGATATGTTATTTATCAAAAAGTAGTTTGCCAAAGTAGTAATTGAGTAAAATCTAAACTACAACATATTAGTGTGTGTGTGTGTGTGTGTGAGCATGTGTATGTGTGTGTGTGTGTGTGTGTGTGTGTGTGTTTGTGTGTATGTGTGAGGATGGGTACAAAATACACTGGGTGTCAGACATGTGAATGAAAAAAAAAATTTTTTTGAAAGAGGAACCTCTGGCTCTAGCCTGCCACTAGATCAAGTAGATTGGAAATGAACTATCCAGTTGAGCCATTCCTGAATTTCTAAACATACATACACTAATGAACAAAGTAATAATATCATTGTAAGATTTAAGCTTGGGGATAGCAGACGTGGGAGTTGTAGACATCATTTGAGTACCTGGATCTAACTCTCTTTTAACACTCTTTAAACATGGAAGCTTTACCTAACCATGTTTCTCCATTGGTGACTTGTACTGGTTACATCTGGATAAGGACCTTTCTTAATTAGTTGATCCATTTTTTTTCTACTTAAAATCTTTATTCTTATTCTTGTTCCATACCTTTCCTGTCCACAGACAAAAATTCTAGTTCTGATGTGTATATTTTTATTTGCACCTGTTTTATGATATATATCAAGTGTTGATTAACATTTTCCCATCTCTCCTTCCTTTAAGGTTGATTAACATGTACCAAGTTATGGTTAGGTAGGAGAAAGAAGTTTTGGTGTGCTATTGCACAGTAATATGACTATAGATAATGATATTGATTGTATATGGTTCTTTCCAGAAAGCTAGAAAATGGATTTTAAATGTTTTCAATATAAAGAAATGATAGATGTTTGAGGAGATAGATACACTTACCTTTATTTGAATATATAATATATATATGTGTCAAAATGTCACATGGGAGAACATAAATATGCACAATACATATCAGTTAAAAGTAATAAAGTAGGCTGGGTGTGGTGACACATGCCTGTAATCCCAGAGGCTTGGGAGGCTGAGGCAGGAGGATTACAAATTCAAAGCCAGCCTCAGCAATGATGAGGCACTAAGCAACTCAGTGAGACCTTGTCTCTAAATAAAATGCAAAATAGGGCTGGGGATGTGTCTCAGTGGTTGAGTGCCCCTGAGTTCAATCCCCAGGACCAAAAAAAAAAAAAAAAAAAAAGTTTTGAATTTCCTGTCTAAATGGTATACATTCTAATAATGCCTATTTTTATTGACAGTTGTTTTGATTTCTAGATATTTTAAAAATTGCTATTATACTTGGAATGCTGCTTTCTTCACCCTCACAATCTCACACACACATTTTACTTTTTAATAGTAAAATCCAAGTCTTCTCATTTCCTTTAGACTAGTAATTATATTTTTAGAGTTTTTTTCCTGTTCCTTTAATTGTATTTTTAATTTAGTTTGTTTTCTATTTTTAATTTTAAAATATTTTTTGGTACTGGAGATTGAACCCAGGGGCATTTTATCACCAAGATATGTTCCAGTCTTTTATTTCTTTTTATTTTTTATTTGCAGATAGAGTCTTGCTAAGTTGCTGAGGCTGGTTTCAAGCTTGTAATTCTCTGCCTCAGCCTCTGAGCCCAACCTTTTTTTCTTTCTGTCTTTTATAAATTCATTTTCATCTGTGTCTTTCATGTTAGTTGCTTTTCTCAAATGTCCATTAATGCCTGACTGATTCTGATTGGAACCTCTGTGTGTACAGGGCTCCCTGAGTGATGGCAATAGGGAAGGTAAATTTGGCTGTATTGTCTGCAGAACTCTGGTTTCTATATGTCTGTTGGCCTTGTCAGATTAGCTGACCCACTTGGGCTTGGGGAAGGATTCAACTCTGACTACTGGTATTCCAGGAACCTCGAGGTCTCCTGGTGGCTTTTTGTTTTTAATCTAGCTGTTTACTCAATCTCCTTGTTTTTCGTGCGGTACTCTGTACCTTTGACTTGTGTCCACACTGTGGATGCTTAAATCTTCATTCATTCAACAAACATTTATCAAGTATCCCCTTAGAATATTATCCTAGGCACAATTCTAAATGCTTGGGGACCCACCAGCAAACAAAATAGATGAATCACTCTGCCCACCTGGGCCTGCATTCTAGTAGGAACACATCTCTACTGTTTGGCCAGAGTGAGGGCTGGGGCTGACTGGCTGCAAAAGGAAGTGGCAGGATCTGGAGGTCCAATGGCTCCTTATAAAGACTTCCAATCAATCCTCCTATTTTCAGCCTTACCCTATATCCCGATCTTCAAAGGTGATTTTGCCTTGGATTTCTGAGCCTGTCTGTATTCTGGTGCAATGAATTAGCTTGCTTTTATTGGTGTTCTCCTTTCCCTTCAATGGACATTTGGATTCAGCTTTCTTTGTTTTGCTAAGCCAGTTCTTCTTGAATAAGCATCTATTTTCCCTCTGTTGTTCGCTCTAGTCTTGCATTTTTCTTGTTTTTAAAGGCTTACACTTTTTCTCTTTTTTCATTTAATATTGGCTTGATAGGCTTAGGAAGCAGTGGAGACACTCCTGTGATCAATCAGTTTTATTTAATCATGTACCAGCAACTTTCCACACAGGCAGAAAGTGCTTGCTTAACAGGTAAAAATGGTACCAGCCTGAATGGTGGCAGTATCAAGTTCTGATTTTCAGATAGTCACGTCTTTGTAAAGCTCTATTGCTTGAATTTAGAATGAGATCACAGAAAGATACATAAGCAGCCATGTCTCCGGGCCTCATTATCATGGCTCATTTTCTTCCTTTCTCTCCTTATCCCCTTCTCCCTCCTCCATCTCCCTCCTTCCCTTTCTCTCCTTAGAATATGTCTTATTTAACTTCTCCTTCTAATGACATTTTTTTCCTTTTCTTTTACTTTCTATTATTGACTTTCATGTTTTTCTTCATTGATATCTACAAAAAAGAAAGTATTTTGGATTAAATTCTGAGTCATTGCTTACATGTAATTTATAAGAGAAGCTTTTTAAAGAGTTGGAGGAAAATAACATTAAGCTTCGTCTGTATTCAAGAAATAGTTCTAAGAATTTTTACTTATTACCTTATGAAATCTTTGCCATTGCCTTATGAGGTGGGTATTATCTCCATCTCATGGATAAGATATCAAGTCTCACTACCTTATTTATTCGTTTATTCGTTTTTGGTAACAGGGATTGAACCCAGGGGTGCTTAATCACTGAGCCACACTCCCAGCCCCTTTTTCACTAAGTCCTTAGGGTTTTACTAAGTTTCTGAGGTTGGTCTTGAACTCGTGATCTTCCTGCCTCAGACTTCCAAGTCTCTGGGAGTACAGGTGTCCACCACTTTACCCAGCCCCACTATCTTATTTGACAAATGAAAGATAACAAGAGTAAAAATTTACCTAAAGTCTTACAGAAAATTAGTAAATTTAGAAGACACAGTCTTCAATCCTCAGTGTGCATGGGGATGCCAAAATCCTCAGATGGTCAAATAAAATAGTGTAGCGTTTTCTTAATCTAAGCATATTCTCCAGTATATATTGATTGTCTCTAGATTATTTATAATGCCTAAAACAATGTAAATACCATGTAAATAGTTGCTATACTGTGTTGTTTCGGAATAATGATAAGAAAAAAGTCTCTGCATGTTCAGTACAGATGCAATTAAAAAGAAAAATTTCTGTTTTGATCAGCAGGGGGCTGAACTCCCTGATGAGGAAGCTGCAGTTCTGGAGGCTGACTGCATTCATGAAACAAATCCGGCTTATTTATTAGAAGAGTCTCACATATTTCTTGCTAGGAGTTAGAGGTAGAGTTTGATGCCTTAAACCTCCAAAGTCCGCTACCGAAGGAGCCAATCAAGAGCCAATTAAAAGCCAATCAAAAGACAAGGAACTAGATTTATTTCATAGACTAATAGAGCTTATCTATTTTTCTGGTGTGCAAGCCTCACAGAGTTTTCTCCTGTCAATGGAGGAATGGAGATGGCTGAGTCTAGAATGTCCTGACCTGGACATGTTCAGGCTGTTTGATGGAGGGAACTCACTGGCCAGATAGTGGGGAAGGGCTGGCTGGCCTCAGCCACGCTGTTGTAGCCCAGCACACTGGACCAAGAGCCTGCGCTCCAAGAGACAGCTGGTGCCCAGGATGTGATTCCCTTGGGGGCTGGGGGTTAGGAAGGGGAGATGGCCCACTGCGCACAGGCATGTGAAGTAGAAGAGGATACAGGAAACAGACCAGCTGCCATTACAAAGTGGCCTAAGTGACACACTGGGATGTTAGGTATGTACACGCAGGACCTAGGAGGTCCACCTGAACTGCTTGTGACTAGACGACTTTGTTCCTTATTTTGTGTGTTTTTCAGTTTCCTGCAATGCACACATTCACTTTTTTAAAATAAAAGCTCTTAAAAAGAAGAAGAATCTGGCTCTGGTCCCTGGAATTAGCACCTGCTGGCTCCTCCCTGGGGCACTGGCATGGGGTCTTAGAGAAATATGAATAGAAATTTTTTCTCCTGGAAGCTGCATGGAAGTATCCTCTTTTCTATAAACTGATATGGAAATATAGGAAGAAAATATTGTCTATCTTCTTTTTTAGTAGATTTTATTTAGATTTTAGAGTGCTAATATTTTATTTTGAAACAGATGAAGGAAAAAAGTTAATATTTTAAACATTTCTTGTAGCTGGTTCTGTATTCTAAATTCAAAACAATTTCTTTTACTACCACTCACAGTAATACACATATTGAATTTTAAAATACCAATCATGATGCACTGTGGTATTTTTTTTCTTCTGTTTTATCTTTTAAATTGATGCTGGTGTCAACCCGCTCCAAGGGTGTCCTGACTCACTAATGGGTCGATGACCTTCAACTTGAAAAACATTGGTCTAGGAGTTTGTTGACACAATCTTGGATGAAAGGACTGTTCTTGGTTGCAAAACACTTCAGTGGCCCTCTGGTTACAGATAAGGCAAAAATTAGGGTCTAGATCAGGCAGGAGTAGTTGAGACAAAAACATGCCGTTTCGTAAAATCGCAAAGGATAATACAATTTAAAAGATATTCTCCTTGGATAAAGATTATTCTGAAGTAGTTTTACTTTTATTTCCCAGGAAGTGGTGGTCAAGGTTGGAGGAATGACAGAGTGCCCGAGATGCAGCGTGAGGGAGAGAGGGACCGAGGGAAGAGGGAGAGGAGGGAAGACTTTAATCTGGGCAGAAGTGGCCCTGGAGCATGGGTCCAACAACAGTGGTAGCAACCATGCCTGGGGACTAGTCCATGGCTATGAAGTGCTTGTGTCTGACACTGTGCTTCATGAGGTTTCCATGTGCCCTGTCAGAATGACCTCAGACACCCTCAAGTCTTCACTGAGGTTGCTTCATCATGACGATTCAGCATGAGGGAAGGGAAGGGAAGGGAAGGGAAGAAAAAGTTGTTCCCCAGTCAAGGCAAACCAATTGAGAGACTAAGCCATGGAGAGACTAGACCCACAGTTGTAAGAAGCATCTCAGAAAAATGCAGTATATTCTTTTTCTGGTTTCCCCCAAGAGTAACATTTTGCAAAACTACAGCATAGTATAAAAAACTGGCATTGAGACAGACAAGACACAGCACATCTACATCATCACAAGTATTCCCAGTCTTGTGTCCTTTTATAGCCACATGCCCTCAAGTCCTGAGCCCCTGGCAGCCATTTATCTGTTCTCCATGTCTAGAATTCTGTCATTTCAAAAGTTGTTATATAAATGGCATCATAAATTATATAAACTTTTGAGAGTAGATTTTTGTTTTTAACCCAGAATAAATGTCTGGAGATCCATCCAAGTTTTTGCATATACTAATAGTTCATTTTTTTTTTTTTTTTTTTTTTGCTGTGTACTATTGTTTGTTTAACCATTTACCATTTGAAGGATGCATGGACTCTTCTCATTTTGGGATTATTGTCATTAAGTGCCTATAAACATTTGTGTACATGTTTCTATATGAACATAAGTTTTCATTTCTCTGGGATAAATGCTCAAGAGTGCATTACTGGGTTTGGTAGTTGTGTGTTGGAGTTTTGAGAAACTACCTGCTATCTTCCAGACTGATTGTTCCATGTTAGATAACCACCAGCAATGTGTGAGTGAGAGAGTTTCTTGGCATCATCACCAGCATTTGATGTTGTCACTATTTTTTATTTTAGTTGTTCTGACACGAGTGTAGTCATATCTCATTCTACTCTAAATTTGCCCTTCCCTAAAGGATAGTACATCCGAACATCTTCTCACAAGCTTATTTGCTATCTGTATATACTCTTTGGTGAAGTGACAACCAGTATTTTTAATCAACTGCAAGCTAACAATATAAGGTATTATTAATAATAATATTAGTAATAATATTGTTCACAATTGTAAGCTAGCTTTCTTCCTTTTTTTAAAAAAAATCTTATATATAATGCTCTATGCTGTGTGCTAGGGATGCAAAGGTACATTGAAGAGATATGGCTCTTTCCCTCAGGAAACTTAAAATCTTGAAATGGATGAAGAATTGGAAAACTCAAAACACATACATATACACAAATGTATTTAAGACAAATACAAAAAAAAGAATATATCCTGAAATAATAAAAATATTGGAGATTTAATATACATTTGAAATTATCATATTATTTCCAGTTACCTGAAAAATGAGTGGATAATAATATTCAAGCACAGTGGAGTCAGGAGCACCAGCCTGAGTGAGCAGCATATGTGAAGTCCTGAGGCAGGAAAAAACTTGGAGTGTTGTAGAAGCCCAAAGAAGACTGGTATCCAGTGAAAAGGGAAGAACAATGTGAGCTGTGTAGATGAGCTTAACAATATAGTCGGGGCCCAGTTCTAAAACAGAAAAATTGCATTCATCCAAGCAAGAGATGGTAGTTTGAACCACCAAACAGGTGAAGAGAGAAGCAGATGGCTTTGAGGTATATTTTAGAGGTAGAATTGATAGGACATGGTGAGGGAACTGTGTGGAGTTGTAGAGGGAATGGAGATGAGAGGTATGGCTCCCAGATTTCTTAATTAAATAATGTGGTTGATAGAGCTGACATTACTAGGCTGGTGAAAACAAGAGGACTTGATTTGTATGGAGGGTGATAGGCAGTGGATAGCCGGATGCTATTTTTAGATGAATGAAAATTCTTCAGATTGGTGTTTGTCCACAAAGAGAAGGAGTCCTATTAATTGCAGAGTACAAAGAAGGACCCTACAATGGAAGCTGAAATAGTTGAGATTAAACAAGAACAACTCAGGTTCAGGGTACATCACCCTTCCCTTGTTTTAGTTTTTTTTTTTTTTCCCATGGATACTTTTTTAAAAGTGTGACTGGGTATCCAGCAGATGGCAACATTTCTTTATAAAAGCCTAGATTTAGAAGCCATACCTTCTCAGCTACATCAATGTGGTTCTTGTGGGGCACACAGCCAGAGTTCAGTCAGAACTAAACTCTGGGAGCAGCCCATCTGCTGAGTTTTTCTAGTAATATGAGCAGGTGGAGGCGGCTTTATGAGCAAGGTCCTTCTTTGGCCCCTTACAAGGAGGCTAATGTGGGCTAGTCCATTTGTGCATGCACGATCTGAGACTGGTGCTTCATATTATAAAACATCCCTCAGTCCTTCAGTGTTAGCGCCAGCGATGTATTAGGAGCCTTGGTTAACCTCTCTGAACCGCTTTCTTCATATGTAGAATGTATCAAACTCATGGGGTCAGTGTAAGTGTGAAGTTACACAATATGTGCTTATTAATGTTCTTAGCACAGTCCTGGGATAAAGTAAACACTTAACCCATAGTCTTATTATTATATTATTCCCACAATGGCCCTTATTCCTTTCTCCTGGCCCCAAGACTCTACTCTTCACCAGCCTCCGTTCTGGGCAGCTTTCCAGTCATGATTGCCTAAGTAGAGCTTGTGAGTCATGCAAGATGGTGGCTGTCTTTCAGGTTCTCCTGAGCTTTGCTCTTGGCAGGTGCTCCTCCTGGATAATCCTTTCTCCATTTCTGCATTTACACAAGATGGAGTCCTTCTGCAATTGACTTGTCTGATTGGACAGGCAAGCCATGAAGATGGAGAGAGAGAAAGCTCCTGCATGGAATGCAAATGCCAGAAGATCAGCCTCTTCCTAACACACTGCACTGAATTCAATTACTCTCTGTTCCGTTGCTTTCCCTAATCTACTGAAACACGCACCGTTGCTATCTGTTATAATCATATGTTCCTAGTCTCCCAGGTGGGAGAGGGCCAAGAGCTCATTTTGTTTGGAGCTTGACACAGAATATATGATTATATGCATATAGCTCAGATTTGTCTGGGGAAGAAGTCTAATTGATGCCAGTGCCTGTGATTCAGCCTCAGGGAATATTTTTACAGCAAGGTCAGCCAACTTCCCCCGCCGTATATATTTGCTCCCTTTCCTACTTGCTCAGGCCACCAGATGCTTCATTTTCTTTAATAAAAGCCAAAAATATTTGTGTGCTTTAAAATATGCTTTCTGAAATGTTGCCAACTAATACTATTATTATCTAATAAAATTGCCTCTCAGCTTCTTCCTACATTGTTTGAGGGTTTTCTGGGGCTGGGTAATAAGAGCTTTATGAGAAGTAGATAGTTAAGAAATGTATCTTTATCATGCAAGGAAAGAAAAATTTTGTTGGGTCTTTAATCCATTTTGCAGGTAGCAAAAAAAAAAAAAAACATATTTTCAATCCATGTGAAGGATTGCTAAAGGGCAAGGTGTGAAAAATGTGTCCAGGTAGAGAGCAGGTTCTCACTCTTCCTCACATGTGTACCGTGCAGCTTAGTGTACGGTGCAGCTCAGTGTTCGGTGCACAGTATTTCACTAGCTTCTCATGTGAATCTTGTGCTGTAGGAAGAGTGATTGCCTACATTCTCTTTGAGTAATATTTTTTAAAGTTAGGTAACTTAGTTCACTTAGCATATATTTATTGCAAGCACATTATGTGCTGGGTACTGTTGGAAGCAGAGAAGGACGGTCCTGTCCTAATGTAGTTTACATTCTAGTGGGGGACAAACACATACAGAAAAAAATATATAGTATGCCAAATAGTGATGAGAGGCATGGAGAATTGGGAAGGGGATTGCATGTGGGTGTGTGTCTGGAGGAGTGTTATAATTTTAAATGTGGAAGTTAGGGAGGGGCTAATTAAAATGATGACATTTTGGTTAAGACCTGAAAATGAGGAAGGAAAATGTATATAGAGAAAAGAACATTTCAGCAAGAGGCAAGAGCAATTGCAAAACATTGGTAGAGGATCAGAATAGAGTGAATGAATAAGAGAGTCAAGTGAAAAGGTTTGGAAAGGTTACAAACAAGACTGTGGGAAGTCTTAGGGGCCATCCCAAAATTTTGAGGAGAGATCGTGATTTTTCAAAGGGTTACTCAAGGAATTGTGTTGAAATTAGAACATAGAAAGGCAAAGGCAGAATTGGGGAGACCAACTATAAAGCTATTACAATAATCCAGTAGAGATGAGGTTGACTTGGACCAGGCTCATGGTGGTGGAGGCGTGAGAGATGGTCAGGCCTGGAGCCAACAGGATTTGCTGACAGATCAGCTGTAGGGTGTGAGAGAGAAAGGAGCCAATAATGAATGCACAGTTCCTGGCAAGATGGAGCTACTGTTTCCTGAATTGAGAAGACTATGGTAGGGTGGGCTTGGCCTAGGGAAGGCAAGGAATTAGATTTAGACAGGATAAATTTGAACCTTGAATTAGGCATCTTAATGGAGATATTGAGACTTCAGTTGGATATGTAAGTCTGAGGATTTATTCTGGATGAATAAATATATTTGGCAGTCTTCAGTGTACAGATATTTTTTTAAAAAACCTTGAGATTGGATAGATTCATCAAAGGTGTAAGTATAGACAGGGCAGCACTTAAGAGTGGTTGAGAGGAAAAGTCTAGCAAAGGTGAAGGACCAGCCATTGAGGAGGAGGAAAGCCATGAATATGTCATTTCCTCCAAGTTATTATGAAGACAGTATTTCATGGAGAGACTGTGACCAAGTGGGTCAAAAGCTGCTGACAGTTCACGTACAATGAAGACTGAAAATGGCCATTGGATTAGCCATTGGATTTAGCTTTGTACGTGTCCCAGTTATTCTCTCCCATAGCAGTCTGTTTTCTTCATCTGCCTCCTTCCCTGGTCACTGTTCGAGAGCAGGGACCAGGACTATTTGGGGGCATAGTGCCTGAAATTTATATTTTTTTGTGTGTGGCTACATGGCACTCATCTCCTCTTCCCTTCCTTCCTAACAGAGTCTCAGATTTCTCATAGAATTACATCTCTTCTCTTAAGCATGGCAAATTCAGTGTTATGGAAGCCAAAAGAGGCAGATGCTGCAGCCCTGGACTCCTGCACCTGGGGGCAAGCTCCATCCAGCCGAGGCTTGGGGTTACCCAAAGTCCGGAGAGGAGGTGGAGTGCCAGCATGGCTGTCCTGAGCTCCTCCTCGTGAGAGGCTATTACCAGGTCTTGGTGCTCCTCAGGTTCATCGCTGAGTGGCCCCCTCCACCCTACCCGGCCCCACGCATCCTCCTTTTACTTCTCTGGGCCCTGAATACCTTTCTAGTAAATCCCCTTTTGCTCAAGTTAATCAGGGACAGTTCTTGCTCTTTTCAACCTGAGGGGAAAAAAATCGAAATCTCAACACCAAAGCACTCAATAAATATTTGTCGAAAGATTGGAAAAGTATGGTTTTCATTTCACAAATGAAAAGTCTGAAGTTCAAAGAACCTGGGCCTCTTGTTTAAGGCCACGCGCCTCCCACATTCCATCAATTCCTGGATGCACAATTTTCATATACTCAGATCTTTGAAATCCATACATGTTATAATTGGTGGCATCCCGCAGTTAATTGGCAGTATTTTTCTCCTTTTAGAAGCATGTTTTAACAAATGCTGTGTCTTGTGTTAGCTTTACTCCAATGAAATATGGTAGTGAGTATCAGAGTCAGGATTCAAACAGCTCAAAAGCCTATATGTCTTTTATCCCCCAGGGAGTTTACTATCTATTTGGAGAAAAAACAGTAAGTAAAAAAGTCCACAAACCCCTTTCTGACTTAGGAGCGCTGCATAAATGCTGACTGGAGACCATTCTCAGCATGAGGATCCAGCAGTAAAGGTGGAACAACCTGCCTGCTTCAAGGGCTTACATTTTATTGAGGGGAGATAGACCATAAACAAGTTAAAAGTGTTTAGATATGTGTGTACACACACTTGTGAGAAACATGTCAGAAGGAAAAAAAAAAAAACATTAAAAATTTTAGAGAATCGAGTGTTGGTGCGGAGGTTGCTAACTCAAATAGAATGGCCTGGAAAGTCCTTGTGGATCTTATGAATCTCTAGGTGGAAGTGCTCCAGGGAGAGGAGACAGTGAATGGAAAGTTCTAGAACAGGAACATGCATGGCAAGTCTAAAGTATTTATGTCCACAGCAGAGTGGTGGGAGCAAAGCAGTAGCAGATGCACCTGGGGACATCCGCAGGGCCTGGACATGCAGGTCTGGTTAGCACTACAAGGATTTTGGATTTCATTCCAAGTGGAGGACTAGTCTTTGGAGAGATCTGCATAAAGGTGAGGGAATGAGGAATAGATGGGGCCTGATCTTTGAGGAGCTGGAATGTTGCCCTAAATAGTTGGAATATAATTCTCTAATGTTCATAGTATTTTCATTTCTGAATCACATTGAGCAGGAAATCTACCCTAATGAATAAGTTTTTTTTTTTTTTTTTAAACATGTGTGAGCAGCACAGAGAGCCCCCTACTTAGAACAGATGTAATGAAGTGATAGTTTGTTTCAACAGAAGCAGACTGTGGAAGGTCATGCTCCCTCCACTCTGCCTTTGGTTGTCAAGGAGATACCTCTGGAGACCTCTTCTTTTGTATCTAAATGTCACTGTGTAGCACTTAGATTTTTCATGTTCTCCTTTTATTATGTTATTGTAAAGTTCACCTTGTAATTTTGCTCAGGAGTTAACAATTTCATCAGGATGAGACTATTCACTGCAAACTGCATTTTCCAATATTCTGATTGTTTGTCTTTCTCCATCTTTCTGAGGCTGGTTTCAGGAGGGGGCTGAACCTGAAAAATGCATGTCTCTAGGAAGGTTCTGAGGGTCAGACAGGTTGCAAGAGGCAGGTTCATTCTGAGAAGCGGATGGCAAAGTGGTGAATTGATAGATCTAATTATAGAAAAATATATGGTGCTGTGTTGTTTTCAGATAGTCCATTTTTTTTCAGCTGCTGACTAATAAGACATTCTTACATTCATTTTACAGAAGGGGAAATTGAGATTCAGAGGCAAAGAAAAAAAACAGGTGTTTGTTAGCCCTGGAGCTAATGTCTTCTAATTTTTATTTTATATTTTGGTACCAGAGATTGGCACTGAGCTATATCCCCATTTCCTTATTTATTTATTTATTTAATTTTGAGGTAGGGTATCAGTAAGTGACTGAGGCTGGCCTTGAACTTGCCATCTTCCTGCCTCAGCCTCCCAAGTTGCTGGGATTACAGATGTGTGCCACCATTCCTGGATCATGTAGCTTTTTAAAAAATTGTTTGTTTTTTTATTTTTTTAGTTAAAATGGACAAAATATTTTTATTTATATTTATTTTTATATGGTGCCAAGGATTGATCCCAGTGCCCCACATATGCAAGGCAGGCGCTGTACCATTGAGCTACAGCCCCAGCCCCTCATGTAGTTTTTTTAGTGTGTTTTCTACAATATCACACTTTTTAAAAAATAATACATTTATTTATTTATTTTTATGTGGTGCTGAAGATCCAAACCAGGACCTCACTCGTGCTAGGCGAGCGCTCTACCACTGAGCCACAACCCCAGCCCTACAACATTACACTTTTTCAAAGATGACAGTCAGAGGTTATAGTTTAATTAATTTGCTCACTTATTTGTTCAGCAAGCTTTTACCCTGAATGCTTTCTGTGAGCTGCATGCCATTCAAGGCACTGGTAATACCAAGGTGAGTGAGAAAAATTTGTCAGCCGCTCCATCTTGTGCCCACACAGATGTTACAGTTGGTTGTTAGCTGAATGTTGATGCAGAATCCTGTATCTATCAGAGTTGGCCCTTTAGATGAAAATCTGTTCATTATCCCTGGCTTAGGTGTACACGGTTCAGAGACCAAGTGTGCTGACTCCTAATGAGTTCTCCCTTTGAGAGGAAATTGAGATTTTTCAATAAGCTCCAGACTGAAAGGCCTGGGACAACTGATCTTCAGATTAAGATGGTTACGGATATTGTTGGCCAGGGAGCAGCAGCCTCTTCTCAAAGTATTGTTTCGCAAACTATTTAACAATACTAGTGAGCACAGTGTGTTTGTTCCAGCTTATTTAAATTATGTGACTTAAATCACATGCTTCTATACCATCATGCACAATTAAGAGTGAACGATGTGTCCTACCATCATTTCTTTTCAGCACAGGGGAAGAAACAGGTGATTTCTTTGGCTCTATGCAGTGCTTGCCCACAGCATTCACACTTCACACTTGCCATGGCCTGTCCTTAGGACATCTATCAGCTAGCAAGTTGCTCTTGAACATTTTTAATTGAGAACAGAATGGAGCTTTTGTATCACAATATCTTTCTGAAAGCTCTGTCAGTAACCAACATATTCAAAGAACAGTTACACTATTTGTGCTTCTGTCTATACATCTTAATTATTCGAGTCTTCTAGGGCTCACCCAAATCAGACAGAGGAAATTAATGAGATGTAGTGTGATGTTTAGACAGATCAAATAAAAATGTCAGACACAGACAGATCACACTGCATTATCTGATTTTTGTCTTCAGCTTCTGCTTTTTAATATGCACAGTGTGGATATATGTGTTATCAAGAGGCCTGTCTCTTCTGTGCTGTGTAGCTTTTTGAGTGGTCCATTTAGAAGTTTCATATGTGACAAATAGGCACCCATTATTTTGGGTTTGGGGCATAACAATTTTATCAACTGGGTAAGGCTGCTACACAGTGGAAATTGATTTTGAGGGAAGATGACTGTTGAACTCTTGGAACTTTGGAAGACAAGGGGTTATGATTACAAACTCTGCCCTGAGGTCTGGTTAGATAGAGACACTGAAGAAGGGCAGAGAGTTCACCTTAGATTCAGGGCAGGGGAAGGCTATCAGTTTCCTAAAATAAAATCAATTCAATGAATAAGGGATATCTGGGCTGATGACCTAGGATCAAGACTCTAAGTTGTGAGATATGACTGGTTTCTCTACAATCCATCATTTATACCATAAGCTTTTCTAAACCAGCTACTTGGTCAGAATGAAATGAATGAAGGGAAGGATTCCTGAGGTTGAAGGTCTCATCTGAAAGACCTGTGACCTCAAGATCCAAGTGAGGAGGCAAGTGTCAGAAGGACCTGGCAGAACTGGTCCCACGACAATGACTGATAGAAGGCTTGGCAGCCTTGGATCCTTCCAGCAATTTTTCTTTCAGTCAGGTATAGAGAGTGGGTCTAATGTTTTTGCTGTTGCATTGTGTAAGCAGCAGGAAGATCGTTGGATGAACGAGAGTTGAGAATAACCCAAAAGACTGCTTCTTGCTAATAGGGAATGGGAATGTTTGAGTATTCAAGTATTAATCCCAGCAACTTGGGAGACAGGAGGATCACAGGTTAGAGGGCAGCTTGGGCAACTTAGGGAGACCCTGTCTTAAAAAGGGTGATGGTATAGTTCAGTGGTAGAGTGCCCCTGGGTTCAATCCTTAGTACCAAAATAAAAAATAAAATAAAATAAGACAAAATAAAATGAAAGAGTATTTAAATAAGAAAGGTGGTACAGGCTAGGGATATAATTATATAATTCAGTGGTAGAACACTCACTGAGCATGCATGAGGCCCTGGATTAAATCCCCAGCACTGCAAAAACAAGAAAAAAGATGTTTGGAGTTGGAGAATATCATGCTAAGTGAAATAAGCCAATCCCACAAAACAAAAGGTCGAATGTTTTCTCTAATATGCAGACACCAATTCACAATAAGGTCGGGGTGTGGGCACTAGGGAAGAATAGCATTACCTTAGATTAGGTAGAGCGAAGTGATGGGGAGAAGGGGAGGGGATGTGGGGCTAGGAAAGATAGTAGAATGAAACAGACATTATTACTATATGTATATATGTGACTACATGACCAATATGATTCTGCAACTTGTATACTCAGAAAAATGAGAAATTATATCCCACCTATGTATGATATATCAAAGTGCATAAATGCATTCTACTGTCACGTATAACTAATTAAAACAAATAAAAAAATTTTTTTTAAAAGTTGATTTGCCCATATTTGTGGGAAAAGAGCCCTGGATATCTGCATCACAGACCAGTCATTTCCTGCAGTTGAGTCCCTTAGTCACTGAGTTACAGGCCACACCATCTTTATCATAAAGAAGTAATTGTTCATTGGGAGAACACCAGGAACTCTGCTGAGCACCTGCTAGAAAAAGCCCAGGGGAGACGTTGATAGTCCTGAGAAAATGCAGAGTGGTCAGCAGGGTGTTTAGAGAAAGAAAAGAAGAGAAGAGCACCCTTCAGGGGGTAGAAGATGTTACTTTATTTTGAATCTCCAAGGCATTACATGGAAGGTGCCTATTAAAGATTGTGATTGAAATTTGGAATTCCTGAATACCCCAGAATCTTCTCTTATAGGAGGGACATGCAGGACCTGACACTGCAGAGTTCTGAGGTACTGGAGAACCCTGTTAATTCTGGATATCTCCATGGACATGGTCTAAGGTTCTAGCTTAGGCAGGGAGAAGGCTCTTCAGGGCTACGTGAAAGCCATTAAGTACTGGAGCACCCCAATCTGGTTTGAGGAATGAAATTATAACTCTGGGGAGGAGGGACCATTTGAACTTTGTTCAAGGGCAAATACTCCCAGATTAATAGTTTTGGGGTGTTATTTTAAATTCACAACAGAGGCTCTCCAGCAGCTTGCCACGGTGCCTCTGTTGGCATCTGTGGGCTGCACGAGAGCAAGTGCTCTGGAGAGCCTCTGTTCTACTGGGCATCACCTGTACCATTGCTGGGTTATGGAAAATCCAGAGAATCATGGGGCTGAGGTTGGGGCAGATGTGAAGTTGAGGTTGAGAGTAGAGAGTTTCTTAACAACAGAGCACATATGCTCCCTGACTTACTGTGGGGTGATGTCCCCAAACCCATTGTAAGGTGAAAACTATCCTTAGTTGAACATGAATGCATTTAATACACTTAATGTACCAACATTGTAGTTCAGCCATACAGTACGCTGTAGTGTCAGTTGTTTCCCCTCATGATGGCATGGCTGACTGGGAGCTGTGACTCGCTGCCACTGCCCAGCAACACAAGAGAGTGTCACATTGGACATTGCTGGCTTGGAAAAAGAAAAAAATTTAAAACTGACCATCAAGTCCATTTTCTACTGAATGCATATCACTTTCACACCATTGTAAAGTCAAAATATGGCTAAATCGAAACATCATAAGTCGGGGACCATCTGTACTTGTCTTTTCTGTATGAATATCCAGTGCCTAGAATTATGATCTCACATAATAAATGCTCATTAAGTATTGGTTGAATAAATGAACTCCCATTTTATAGATAAGGAAGCTAAGTCCCAGAGAATTAGGTATCATGTTCCAAGACACAGCTAGTAGATGACAGAGCCAGGCACGAGTCCAGTTCTTGCCCCAGTCTGGCCCTAGAATCTCTGCTCTGAACTGTGGGACTCTGCTGTTGCAGGATGTCCATACGGAAGGATAGAAAGAGAGGAGGCTGCATTCCATTCCTGACACATCATCCTTACCATATATTTTTAGGCCCTTCTAGCTTTCTTAAGTGTTGCCTAGGATAAGATAGAGGGTTTATATAATAAAACAAAATAATTTTCTAAAATGTTGGAAATAAAATTGGCCAAATTTTTGATTTGCCTCTTTGTCTTATGACTGTGAGCAGCTACTAGGAGAATCCAGATACAGAATACAGCAATGGGCACATTAAGAATATATTTCCTAAAGATAATAATAATAGCAATATGATATCACATATAGCAGAATAATGACCTTCCAAAGATGCCCTTGCCTCAGTGACTAGGACTGTGAATATGTTACCTTGTGTGGCAAAAGGGAGAGAGCAGGGGTGGTTAAATTGGGGAAGTTAAGATAGGGAACTGTCCAGGATCCTCTGGGTAGGTTCAGTCTCATTGTAATTCTAAGGGTCCTTAGAGAGTTACACGTGAAGCTGCTGGCTTTGAGGTTGGAGGAAGCCATGGAATATATGTAGCCTAGATTCCGGAAAAGACCAGGAAATGGACTCTCCTCTCCAGGCTCCATCAAAGAAAGTGGCCCTGCCCAATCTTGGCTCCATCCCAGTGAGACCTGGGCCAGGCTTCTCACCTGCAGAACTGTGTTTAAGCTGCCAAGTTTGTGGTAATTTATTACAGCATCAATAAAAAAAAACTAATGCACCACATCAAGGAAAATTCAAAGTGTTAAATTATCAAAACGTTAAAAAGACCCAACTCTTACTTTCAATTGAAACCATTCAAAATGATTGTATATAGAACACCACTGTAATTACTGAAACATTTTTAATTGATGTACTTATTGGTATTGAATAAATCTTTCTAGGCTTTTTGCAAACAGCATTATTTTCATAATTATCATGGAAGATAAATCAAAAAAGGGAAATTTTGCTGTGAACCCATTTTTATTAAATAAAGCAGCTTATTATATATGTTAGACTTCATGTGAGAGGGAGAAGATCATTGCAAGATTTGGAGCTTCAGGGTTCCATCACAAAGCTACTCAGTCTCAACACTGTTGTTTCTTCCACCATAAAGATCCTTACGTCTCTTCCTTCCTTTCCCTGAACAACTTCAGGCTCCATCATTTCACAGCTGGATAGATAAAATGGAAATCCAGCTGGCCAAACTGGCTTCTGTCTGTCCAGATCCACCTTTCCATAAAATACCTTCTCCATAAGTCTCCTTCCTTTGCAAAAACACCTGATCTCTTTTCATTTGCCACAGTAGAGGTGCTTAGTCCCTGGCAGGACCTGAGTAATGGGGAGGGGTTGCAAGTGACTTGTATGTATACAGTAATGATGTTTGAGGTCTGTAGATTGTTCTTTTATTAAAAATAAAATCTGGGGCTGGGTTTGTGGCTCCATGGTAGAGCGCTTGTCTAGCATGGGTGAGGCACTAGGTTCGATCCTCAGCACCACATTAAAATAAATAAATAAAAATAAAGGCATTGTGTCTACCTACAACTAAAAAATAAAATAAAATAAAATAAAAATAAAAAAACCCCTGATGGACAGGCTTTTTCCTGGATATTCATGTGTAGTAACCATTTATTAGTCAACTAACCCTATAATGGGAACAGGGAATACTGGGGATTCAAGGGAGCATGAGAAAGACCAGATCACATTTCAGTGTGGGGACCCAACACATACATTGAAATAAACAAGAAATATCTGGTAGTGTTAAATGTCATGTAAAAAAAAAAAATGACAGGGTGAAGTAATGGAATGACCAGTGAAGAGATGTCTGCACTCCCATGTTCATGGAAGCACTATTCACAACAGCCTTGCAAAAGAAACCGCCTAAGTGTCCATCAACAGGAATATGGATAAAGAAAGTGTGGCATATATACACATAATGGAATATCATCCAGCCATAAAAAGAATGAATTCTGTCATTTGTGGCAATATGGATGAACTTGGAAGTCATTATGTCAAGTGAAATAAGTTAGAAATGGAAAGACAAATTTGATGTGTTCTCGCTCATGTGTGGAAGCCAAGTAAACTGATTTCATATAAATAGAAAATAGAATAGTGGTTACCAGAATCTGGGAAGGGAAGGAAGGGTAGATAGAGAGAAGTTGGTGACTGAGTACAAAATACAGTTGAATAGGAAAAATAAGTTCTAGTGTTTGAGAGCAAAACTGGGTGACTACAGTTAATGATAATTTATCACATATTCCAAAATGACTTGAAGAAAGAATTTTGAATGTGCCCAGCACAAAGAAATGATCCATGTTCGAGGTAATAGATATGCTGATTACCCTGATGTGATCATTGACTGTACTCTATAAATATGTCTAATTAGTCAAGGTGCAAGGGAAACTCCCTGAGTTTCCCAGTGAAACAGATCACATTTGTCTTCATCTCTTTTCTCTCCCTGCTTTTTATCTTGTTTTTTAATCTTGCTTTTTAATTGATGGTAGTGTCCAACAGCCATATTTTCTACTTTATATATTTTAAGAAACAATAATTGGATTTTTGTTAGCCAAACTATTTTTGTTCTGAATAACATTGTTACTGGGTCAAAAGATAGGCCAGGAGCCCTGGCCTGTAGTGTCCTGACAGTGCCAGGTTGGGCATGAGGGGAGGGCAGTCCTGGGTGTTGGCTGACTTGAACCTGGCAAGGGCACGTGCTCTGTCCTTTCTCAGAAGATCCCTAACACCCTCAGAGAGGCTCCTCTACCTCTCCTTAGTGACTTGGCCCACCCCTTGCAGTGGGAAGGGGAGGGAGGGTGGATAGAGAGAAGTTGGTGACTGTAAGTAACCTATTCCCAGGTTATTTACAGAAAGGGAGTTTTGCCCTCCGTGGATGGGCAGGTTTCCTAGGCTCTCTATTCTGCCTCCTTCTGGCCTTTTCTGTGCTTCAGGGAAACGAGCATCTTTACCCTTATGGGGGCCAGTTAGGAAGGTTCAGCATGGCAGCAGCTGATGTGCTTCCACCTCCCCCACCCCAGCGGTCTCTGTGAGCCCAGGTCTGATGGAACTGTTGCAGGATGCCCCTAGTAGGTGACTCAGAGTGGATTGGGCCAGGGTGGGATTTTCCCCTCCCCACAGTGCACTGAAATTGGAAGGGGTGAGGGAAGAGGGAGTCACCCTGCTGAATTCTGTCTGGCATTCCCCACTTGTGCAAAATGGGACCTCTGAGGGTGAGGCAACCTCGGCTTGGGTTTGGTTGTAAGATAAACCTGGAGGAGAAAGAACAGTTGTCCCATTGAATTATTTGAGCCCAGAACTACTGAAGTAACTTTGTTTTTTGACTTTTTGTCAAATAAACTTGTTTTGTTTATTTGTAAAATGGAAAAAAATAATAATTAAGTATCAGTTGAGATTTAAAATAATGACTGGTGTAACTTTGGACTGAGTGATTGGAGACAGGGAGGAGGTGCCATTTGAACTAGTGTCTGTAGAGGTCTGGAAAGAGCACTCCAAGAGGAGAGAAGAGCAGGGGTCTCAGGTGGGTGAGGTCCTGACATATTTAAGCAACAAAGCAAAGGAAGAAGCATGTGGTTGGAAGGTAGAGCACAGAGGTGACAAAAGCAAAGATGAAATCTCAGAGAATACTGAGTTTTAATCCTCCTTTTGAGGTGATAGAAGGCTAAAAGCTTAGGACTGGTGTTGTAGCTCAGTGATGGAACACTTGCCTAAATAAATAAATAAAATAAAGGTCTATCAACAACTAAAAAAAAAAAAAGGCTCAAAGTTTAAATCAGGGAGCTGACATATAACCATGTTTGTATTGAAAAGCTCACTTTGGCTTCTGTGAGATGACGGATGACTGTGGAATCCAGTTAGAGGTCATTGCTATGACCCAGGCAAAAGGCTGTGGTGGCTGGACTAGGGTGGTAATGATGGAGGTAAGGAAGAGTATACAGATGAATCCAGAGCATATTTTGCATTTGTGACTGACAAGACTTGCCAGTGGATTGGAGATGGGGGAGGAGGCACAATGACTTCTGGTTTTGGGGGGCTTGATTCATTGGTGTGGTCAGTAATAGTTTTACTAAGATGAGGAGACTCAAAATTATCATTATGAATATCTGGTAATGTAATGTCCTTTCTTGATTTATGAGGCTTCCAGGGCAATTTGAGCTTGCATAATATTGTACAACACTGCTAGGCTTTGAAAGACTTGTTCTATTTTTTAGATAATTTTGTAATGTCTCCTTTTTGACAGGATTCCCACCACCAATTTCCTCTTTCATCCAAAATCTGTCATAGGCTAGGAAACCAAACACAAATGTTAGTTAAAATTGTTTGTAAAACAAGGGTAAAGAGGATCTGAATGGAGGGATGACAAACTCCCCATCAGTAAGAGAGATGCCTGCATTCTGTTTTGTGGACTTTTTGACAAATATTGCTTCGAAGCATTTTTTTTTTTTTTTTTTGTTTAGTTTGTGGAAGATGCTGCTGAGTACACGCTCTCTGGACACATGGAGAGTTACTGAGCTTCAGGTTGTGTGCTGGAGAGTCGACCATCTGCTTTCCCAGAGTTCTCTGCCATCAGCTCAGCCTGCCTGCTACAGTCACTATGTTTGGCCCAATATCATTGCCGCCTACCTGCTGCTAGGTAAAAGCTGATTATTTGTCTCGATTCTTGTTACTGTCTTTTTACTCTGTTGTTGGTCTTGCACCATACCTTGTTTTTGTGCCTGTATCTTTGCCTTTTACTGCTCTGCCTATCTTCCCTGATAACTCCATCCATATAGAACTGTGACTCTTAATTTTTTTTTTCCAATTCTTAATCCTGCTGGGAGATGCATTTCATTCCTGGACCAACCTGGAAACAGAGACTGTACTATTCATACTAAAACTGCTTTTACTCCTAAGAGTAAGCTGAACACTCATGTGCCAAGCCTTGTGATTAAAAATACCACCCAGACCACACTTAATTCTGATGGCTATCCAATGAGATGGGCATTGTTATGCAGTTTTTGAAAAATGATGTAACTTAAGCACAGAGAAGACAGGTTATTTTCCATAGGTCACAAAGCTAGCTAGTGAGGATAGAGTGAGGATTAGAATCCAGGGTGACTGGAAAATCCCTGCTCTTCATTATCATAACATAACTGCCTCCTGCAGACTGACACTTAAACCTGAGGGCCCTGCCTTGATTGAGCTGGGGGTAATTTTCCATCTGTACCCCTTTGCCCCTTTGTTGATGTCCCTCCATGGCGAACCCAGAGTCATTCCCTGTCACTGTCACATATCCTTTTCTTCAGATTTGCTAGAGAGCCAGATGCCTATTCTAGGGGGACAATTCATATTTTCAATTAACTCCAAACTTTATAGATGGTAAGACAGCATCTTAAAGAGCGCACTGGTTAACTAAGATTTCATGCCAGGTGTCCTGGTTCCTGAATAAAGGTACAGAGCTTGTAATTTGATCAAGATCATGTAGCTGTTTTATGCTAAGCCCTGGATTTCGACCCACGTCTGGTTGATTTCGGTGTGGCCTCTTAATTAATTTCTGGGAACTGTCTCCCAAATGGCTCTAGCTTTGGGGCTGGCAGGCTTCCTATTTGACATGCGGCCTTCTGCTTCTACTTCATTTCCCTGTAAATAAATGTCCCCAGATGAGTTTTCATGGTAATGGAATTTTTAAAATACATTTCCATCCTCTCGTCCACTCCCTTGAAACAGTAAAACTGATCAACTGTTTTTGTTCATCTCACTTTAGAACACAGTCAATCTTTCTCTGATTTTGGATTTGTACTCTGAAATGCTTATTTTGTTCAATTCATGCCTCGAAATATTTTTTTTTTGATCAAAATATATGACTGTCTTAGGAAAAGGGGTCTTTTTCTTAATAAAATCAAGTCATGCAGTTTCTATGATAAAATTTCTTGAGTATTCTGAACTACACCATAGATCATGTGTAACGTGTCATCGAACAACTTGACCACACGAATGCTCAAAACTAAGACAAAAAGTTGTAAAGGTCAATTTAGTGGAAAACATAAAAGAAGGTGTTAGAAATTAAAAAAAACATTGGTCCACACTCTGAGCTGACTTGTACCTGTGAGAGCCACCTTCAGAGGAATTACTAGCTTATGGACAGCTTTAGATTCAGAATTTAATCGTAAGCATGCTCAGCAGACACCTTCTGTGCAACTGGCGCTGTCTTGGGCTGGGCGTGCAGAACTTAATAGGACACAATCCTCATCCTCAAGGACTTTAGAGTCCAGCAGGAGAGACAAACGTGGCAGGTAAATACATAGCAACCTGGCACAATAAGTGCACCAGCAGAGACATCCACAATCTGAACCTTGCTCCCTGGTACCTTGCATCCTACCACCTCAGTCTTTCATGGATATATTTTCCAGGATCCTTTGAACTTGATTATTTTTTCAGTAAAATAGAAATCAAAGTTTTGTTGTTATACAGATAAATTAGATTAACTAAAAAGGATCATTTTTTATTATGACTTTTTTTTGGGATTGGCAAGAAATAGAATTTGTATCTTGTTACATAGTTCATTTCATTTATAAAATATGTAACACACTTACCTGGAATCACTTCTGCAGTGGTAGCCGAATTTTATTCTATGTAAGAATCTCCTCAGGGCCTTTTAAAAATCTATCCCCCTGACACCCCAACTTAATCTGTAAGGTACGGATTCACTGGGTCAAGAATAGGGCCCAGAAATCTGTATTTTAAACAAAGTGTTCCAGGAATCCTGATGCTTTGAGATTGGGGAGAACAGAGCCCTCTATGTCATGGCAGGCTGTTGGCTGTGCCAGTCTCCATTCCTCTGACCTACTCTGCTCTCTGTGTCTGGAGGGTGTCTGGTTTTCCAGACCCTGTTGTCAAGTGGTTCACAATTGGTTTTGGATAGTGGGAGATACTGGTGGGAGACTGGGTGGGGGAGGACAGTGGAAGGGGTTGTGTCTGCTGGGAGTGGCTAGGTCAGCTAAACAAGCCCACCATGATGCTTCCACTCCCACGTTGTGTGCCTGTCTCCTGGGACCAGTAGCTCCAGCCCTTCCCCATTAAGTTAAATGTCATTGTTAACTTTGGGGTTGCCTCACTATGAGGTTGTCAATGTTCCTCTCAAATCTCTGAGAATCCCTTTACCATTTCTTCCCAGGTCAGCCTGACTTACAAAGGTTAGCCTTTGCCTGTATCTTTAGTAGGAGGCTACCCCATGCATCTGGAGCCCATCTCATATGGTCTTAGAATGAACGTTTCCTCTGAGAATAAACCTTAATCGTGACCAACTCATATAAATACCCCAATCCCCTCACTCCTTGGCCAGGATAATTCCTCATCCACAATATTCTTTGCTCTCCCCAATAAACTGCTTGCACTTGAGACTTGGTTTCAGAGCCTGCTTCTTGGGAAGCCAAGCTGAGATACTCACTGCACCTGCACCAGCATCTAGGATGTACCTTCACTTGGGAGACCTTTAATTGTGGGGGCCTGCTCATGACAACCTGGTCTTGTCTCTATGCAGTTCTGGGTTTTCCCAAATGGTGTGCTCCAGTATCCAATATGCAGAATTAGTGTTGTCTTCTGGGGACCTTACAAACTTCCTCTGACAGAGTCCGGAAAATAAAGGATGTGTTCCCAAGCAGAAGGCTTTCGTTTACTTTATTCTGAGTGGAACACAAATAATACTTGGGCCACACATTTAAAAAGTAAGTTTAATTTATGGAATTGAAACTAGCATTCTCTTGTCCTTCCTGTTCCCATTCGATCCTTTCTCCTCCCCTTCTTTTATCGATGAGGTACCCACCTTCCTGGTCTCTATTTTTTGGTGTTTAGTTTTACAATCATATAGTGATTGAATAATCTTTTGTTTGCGGCAAAAGCATCTTTTAAAATTTATATTGGAGGCAAGACCATCTTTTAAAATTTGTACTAGTGGCTTTCTTGTCTCTGAGCTGTCCCCAATTCTTCCAAAATGCTCCAGCTAGTCATAGTCAAGCGAGGTTGCTCATATCCAAGCCTTAAGTGATACATCTTTGTCATCTTTTAATATGCCTCTAGTTCCTCATTGGAAGCCTTGGATCAATGGAAATAGCATAGAACTAAAAAGAAAGAGACCTAATTGTACTCATGAGAAACCCAAACCTCATTAAAGTGAATTGGAGGTAAGACTTCCAATAATGCAGAGTGAAGAAGTAGACAAATATCTCCCCAAAACAATTGGAAAAAAATTGTTCAAAACAACCATTTCAGGGTTCTGGAACAAACAACAAATTGAGAAACATTTATCATGAAATACTGCTGAACTCTGGGCAAGGACAACGGGAGTCTGTGGCATTCTTGTTTAGGGCTAGTTGGCACCCCCTGCCGCAGATCTGTTGCCACAAGAGTGTTGCCAGGGTGGGGCTGCCTGTGGAAACAAGGGGTCTGGCTGTCAGGGGGGGTTGACTTGATTTGGAGAGAAGGGCACTGTCACTCAAATTAGAAAACCCAGGAATACATAGGAAGAGCTCTCGGCCTTCGCCATCTGGGGTTAGGGCCCGAAATCCAACAGCGAGACCTTGGGTATTAGATAAGCTCCCCACTCATCACCGTATGACGGAGAGGACATGCGTGTGCAGGAAGTCCCAGTGGCACCCAGTGGAAAGAAAAATCCAGAGCACCCTTGAAATGTACCTGAACTTTGTATGCACACTAGTCAGTCCACAATAGTCAGGTCCATCAGAATTGGTAGAAGTCTTGCTGGCTGAAGTTTTGAGCATCTTCTGGCCAGTCACAGGCTGACTTCCAAGATCAGCCAGTGATCAGTCAAAAGATATAGACAGGGGGCACCCCCTTAAAAAACTAAAGTAAAAAAAAAAACTGGAAATAAGAATTAAAGATTACTAAACAGAAACAACAGTGGCTATATACTGCATAGGAGAGAAATTCTACAGATTAAGTACAGGAAAGTTCTAAGCAGAGTAAAACAATATTTCAGAGAAATAAACCAGAATGCAGAGTTACTGTGATATATAATATATTTTAGTGGGTTTTTTTGTTTGTTTTATTTTTTTTTTTTTTGGTACTGTAGATTGAACCCAGGAGTGCTTAACCTCTGAGCTACATCCACAGCCCTTTTTAGTTTTTATTTTTTGAGACAGGGTCTCACTAAGTTTCCCAGGGCCTTGATAAGTTGCTGAGGCTGGCTTTGTCCTTGTGATTCTCCTACCTCAGCCTCCCAAGCTGCTGGGATTACAAGTGTATGTCACTGCACCCAGCACTGCAATATATTTTGATAATTTTTGATAAATGTCCAATTCAAAAAGTAATTATGAGACATGTAGATACCAAAAAATATGACAGTTACTCAGGGAAAGCACCATCAATATAAACCATCTCTAAGTAGACTCCGATGTTGAATTCTGCAAAGAAGACTTCAAAGCAGCTATTACAAATATGTTCAAACAAGTAAAAAAAAAAATATAAAAGATTAAAGAAAATATGATAAAATGATTTGGAAAATAGGGGATCTCAATCAGTAAATAGAAATGATTAAAACAAAGAGAAATCTAGAGTTTAAAAGTATAATAACACACAAAACAAAAAAATTCACAAAGTGGGATTAAAAGCAGATTTAGTATTACAGAAAAAAGAGTCAGGTAACTTGAAGATAGATAAAAATTATCCAATCTTGAAAAATGGAGAAGAAAGGCTGAAGAAAGCCAGGCGCGGTGGTGTGTTGCCAGAGGGCTTGTGAAGGAAGGACTTGGCAGTACATTTGAAGAATCCAAGATCAGATCATCCAACAATATAAACAATACTTTCAACAATACAAACAAAATGGGATTTTATTTTCTGCACAATGAACTTTTCCTATTTTCTTCTGCCTATTTTCATAACAGATCATTTTGAGATTTTTAAACAATTCTGAAGCGCAGCTTTGCTTTAGAAAGATGTCTTTTTTTCTTTAGTGCTTACAAAAATAAGGAGAATTGGCAGAAGTGTCATTTTTTTTTTCTAAAAAACAAACTCCCCCCCCCATTTATAATATATGTTTGTCACCAAGGGATCATAAAGTAGCCACAAAATAAAATGTAGGCCCAGTTTTGTTCACAACAAGATCTTGTAGAAACACATTTTTCATCTTCTCTGTGGTTTGTAATATCCTACTTATGAAAATTTAAAGCAGTTAAACAACTTTTGAAACTAAATCGGTTAAAAGGAAGGTAATTTAATTCGGATTTCAGAACCCTGCGAAATGAAAGGCCGTGATGGAGAAATGTTAAGAAAGTTACAGAATACCAAAACTGTCACAGTATTATTATTTAAAAGTATCTCAACAAAATAAAATAAAAAAAGCTATGGAAAACACAAAAGTCAAATCAGAGACATTGGTTTAGTGCCTTTCCTGAGTCTCTTGTTTTTAAGAATTAAATTTAACTAAGGGCATTTCAAAATGGACCCAAAGGCCTTACGCCTTTCATGCTGCTCTGGGGATACATTTAAGACAAAAGGCTACACTCACTGAAAAGTCCCAGGGCTTTGCAAGGCTGGATTGCCCATGTCACTGCGGGGGGAGGGGGGTGGGGGGGAGGGGGGATGGGAGGGGTGGGGGGTTGTCACTGTCACTGTAGATTGAACCCAGGGGTGCTTAACCTCTGAGTTACATCCAGAGCCCTTTTTATTTTTGAGATAGGGTCTCACAAAGTTACCTAGGGCCGTGATAAGTTGCTGAGTCTGGCTTTGTTCTTTTGATTCTCCTACCTCAGCCTCCCAAGCTGCTGGGATTACAAGTGTAAGAGTGTATGTGTGTGGGGGGCAGGTATCTGAGCCACTGTAGCACAGGTTTGTGCTTTGTTTTGGTTTTGGTGCTAGGGGTGGCACCTGGGGCCTCATACATGCTAGGTGAGTGCCATTCCACTGGGCTACACTCCCCAATCTGTGGAAGTTCTTCTGGAACTACCGGCTTTATCTTGACTTGCCACAATACAACATACAGCACTGTACACCCAATGAAGATGAACAGTTTCAGTCATTAATAAACAGCATACTTCTAAGTGGCTCTGGACACTGCACACATTAAATTGTGGTAACCTAATACAGAAACAAACACTAATGTTGTAAAAATCTTACATAATCAGGGATGGTTAGGCAGGTCACTTTAATCTTTTAAATCTCACAGTTCTACTAAAAAGCTTCAACTCTGAACTCATTAGAGTCTAATAAAATGAAGTAGAAAAGCGTGATTATGAGTTAGTATTCGGATATGAGCATTCTTATTTCAAAAAAGTGGTTGTTTCCTTGATCCTAAAATAAGATTGTCCCCTGGGATGTTTCTACTTTTCCACTAATTTCAACCCTATGTATGTGTAAGTGCAATACACATATGCATGCTTGCAGGCAATTAAGCACTTCATTTGAAAATTAATGAAGTTAAGGATAAAAAGTGTTGGAATTTGAAATTTTGGTTTTTATTTCTAATGTACTAGTTTACTTGCTGAGCTTATACTGTTAGGACACTAAATATTATGGGCCACATTTTCTGTGAAAAATATAGGAAAAACTTTTTCCACTGATTTTTATAACCATTCTTGCATCATCTCAAAGAGAGATGCCAAAGATCTGTCGAACTGTAGGTCCCCCTTGATCATGATGAAATTTCAGTTGCTCTCTAATTTCAAACAAATTTTCCAAAGCTGATAATCATGTATTTTCTTAAAGTTCAGAGATGAAATTATGGCTCTAAGCACCAAAACTACAACATTAACATCCCTATTAATTATTTAATAGTATAAGTGTCCCATTACACAGGTAGGGAAACTGAGACACAACAGATACTTTTTTTTTTTTTAAAGAGTTGTCTAAGGTTAGACAGGGAAGCCAAGATCATACAGTTAGAACTGCAGAGGGAGCAGGAGTTTGAACTTTGCTTGGGATGTTACATTTAACTCACCTGTCCTGTTTACATCACACCCATCTTGTCCAACCTCTGGCAAACCCTTTAAAGAATCTACTTGAAAGATGCCATTTGCCACCCAGCTTCTCTGATCATGTGAAAAAAAACAAAAAAACCAAAAACTAGCCAGTTTATATAACAACAACAAAAATGAATCCTGCTAGGTGTGGTGTTTCTTGAGTACCTATAACCCTAACTACTTGGAAGGAAGCAGAAGGATCAAGTTCAAGGTCAGTCTTAGCAACTTAGTGAGACATGACCTTGTCTCAAAATAAAAAGAACTGGGGATGTAGCTCAGTGGTAGAGCGCTCCTGGCTTCAATCCCCAGTACTTCAGGAAGAAACAAACACAAAAGAGAATGCCACATATCGTATTGTATACAATTAGCAAGTTTCAATTATAGTACTTTGGTGTTCTTTTCAGAAAAAAAACAACAACTCAAAACTTATAAAGGTAACTATTAGCATTTAAAATTTTATATTGTAGCAGGAGAGTTAGAATCAATAGATCAGGTGTAATGATCACTTAACTTCTTGACTGACTTCATGCCTTAGAGGAATACATCTGTCCCTCCTAGCTTCTGCTCCAATTCTGCAGGGTGTTTTCCAGTGAGACATCTGCACAGTGACTGTTCTTTTTAAAACATCCCAGACCAGGTCCATTTCTTCAAGTTATAATATTGTGCTTTTTCACTTTCCATTTTTTAAAGTTTATTTCTTGTTGTACAGAGGAAACCGATATTTCTACTACTGACAGATACACAGCATTGTTTTGCTCCTTGGCACCCTGCAAGATGATTGGATTCTTGTTTATTGGTAGTAAAATCTTCTCTTGTGGTTATCTTCATTCCCATGAAGCTTGGATATCCAACTGGTGGTGAAGCTTCTCTAATGTCTATCTTTTCTGCCTTGAGCAGTTTTATTTTGGGTGGGATGGTATTACCTCTCACAATTGAATCCTCCACAGGAGCTATTCTTTGGTCTTTAGAGTTACCTGACAATATCCCCTGTTTTTTTTTTTTTTTTTTTTTTTTGCAACACTAAGTTGTCTTAACCTCATGTTTGACTTGAAGTTTCTTCCTACATCAGTTTTTATGCAGCATCTCCACCTGTGGAAGTCCATGGTCCCCTACATAACAAAGACCAGCAGGTGTAGAAGATTCTGGAACAGTGTCAACCAAATCTGAATCCACAGATGCTTCCATGGCCAACTGTTTATTGTATAAATCATTTGGTTTGCAAAATAGACGTACTCAAAGATACAGAAAGCCACTGGGTTTCCTTCAGGCCTTGAAATCAAGAGTTCAGACATCATGTCTGGATATTTCCACAATTTCTCCAGAGGAGACTGCATAGTAATATCTTATAATCATTGATTAAAAGCTGCAAGACTCTGGGGACACCACCTGTCCTTCTGTTTCTGATGTTTTTGTTCTTTCCTCTTTGTCATTTACATCAGAAACTGGAATAAGATGAGCAATGCACAGAGGACAACTTCCATAATGATCTCACATTGCGAAAATAACATCTCTGTGCATTATTACAAGCAGGCGGCATGCTTGGGTGCTTCCTTCATTAAATTTTTATCTCGCTACCCAGTCTGGGCTGTCATCTTGTTCCTGAAGAGTGTCTACACCATCATATAAGTTCTGTCACCATCAGAATGTGTTGACAGATCAACGCGGTGACGCAGGGGCTTCATCCTTAATGGTACACTGCTTACCAATTCGCTTTTATGGACCAGGAGCTGGTAAGTTTCAACAACAAAGGGCTGGCAATTCTCGAATTTGCAGTTTCCTGCAATGGTGCATCTCATGTGTTCATTTCCAAGATTTGAGCCATGGAATTTCTTTAAATTGTTTTCAGCAAAAATGTGGTTTACAAGACCCATTCCTTTGCAAAGTGAAAGTAAGAGTATATCTTGGATGAAAACAGAGGCTGGTTCTACTAGTAACAAAAGCATCTCTGCGCTGGTCATCCAAATTTGATAGCACAGCTCATTTTGTTTCTCCATGTTTCCGATGGCTTGAATATTGTGCGGTTTTTGTATGTTGGCACTGAAGTCACATCACTGGTCATGATGCCAGCACTTTCCTGACCTAGTTCTGAGGCTGAAAGTCCAAGGTCGGGTGGCTCCCTGGAGCCTCATGGAGGAAGAAGTCCTGGTGGGGACATATGGGAGGAGGAGAGAGACCATGGTGCGGGGGGATGGCAGAGAGGCAGAAGTGGCTTCAGGAGGCTGGTGTTTGTTGATTTCTTTGAGTTAAGAAATCCTAGAGGCTACAGAAATTTTGATTTGCTTCCAGAGCACAGAGTGGATTCACAGAACTTTAAAATTCTTTGAACTTCCAGAGAGGTTAGGTCAAGCAGTCAGGATTTCTGCTCTCAGTCCCTTCCTCTCAGAAAATGAGTGTATTCTGTCAGTGTCTGTATTAGTCTTTTCCTTAGGTCAATTCCACACACATGGGGCTGGGGTTGTGGCTCAGTGGTAGAGCATTTGCCTTGCATGAGTGAGGCACTGGGTTTGATCCTCAGCACCACATAAAAATAAATAAAGATATTGTATACATCTACAACCTAAAAAAATTGAAAAAAAATTTCACACACATTTGGGGATAATGATCAACACCTCCTACCTGTATCACCACTGGCCCACACAGGCCAGCTGCCCATCACCATTCCATCCTTTTCTTTCACATGTACTCTCCTACCTACTACACATCTGTGCAGATTGGAAGGTCTCAGATCTGCAAGTGACCCCAGAGGGACAGACAAGAATGTAACTGTGTATCCCAGCTCTCACACTGTGTCAGAAGAGGGACTGTGACATTCACTGAGGGATATTCAATAGTTCTGTCTCTCTTCTCTGCTCAGCCAGCCCCTTCTTTTGTATCCTGTGGCCTCTTCCCATGGTCACCCATTTCTCTCGACTGTTTCCTTAGTTCCCTCCATGGGGAGAGGAGTCAGTTGGAGTGGTCAGAGTCCAGCACAGCTGGCTGTGCTCTGCTGACTAGTGGGCAGGTTTACTGTGTCTTCATCTGCATGAGTCTCTCACCTTCCTCTTCCCTTCCTCGCAGCAGGATGCAATGGCAGTTTCTAGATGACTCTGTTGGCTTACTCTCTCAACTTTCTTCCTGCTTATGCTCAGTCCCTTAGAGTGATAAAATGGACATTAGGGGCCCTAGGCTCCATTGTGGTCTTTACCAGAGCACTGCGGTCAAGTGGTTAAGCTTGTTCACACTAGGAATACGTGGTAGTTTAAATTTTAACTTATTCCTCCTTTTGTGGACAGCTCTTTCAGAACAGAAGATAAGCTGAGCAGGATTTGGGCATTGCTGGGTGCTTGGCTATAATATCAGCAATTTCACTCCCTAACCTTGTGGGTGCTGGAGATGGAATAGTGTATCAGTTAGTGGTCAGTGCAGGAAAGAGAAACACTATAGGTATCTTATGCAAAAGTTATTCTCATGCAGGAAATGAGATATTAGTAAAAATAATGGAAGGTTGGGGGAGAAAAAGCCTCACACCCAGAATAACAACTCCTCATCCCTGTGGAAGTTATCACTTCTCAGGCCACCCCTGGAAATTTTGAGAAAGAATATATGAGAAATAGACAATCCTGATGGTCCATTTTCAGAATACAGTATTTAGCTTTTTTGTTAAAGTCTGTAAACAAGTCTGGATGGCGCCTGGCAAAATGCCAGAGGGAGTGGTTTGTGAAGTAACAAAAGCGAGCCATTAAGTGTGGAGATTCCTTATTGGTTGACTGCTGTATCTATTTTATGCTAATTAGATAAGCTGTGTAAAATGTATAAATATCACTCAGATCCTACAATAAACGGCTTCCATTCCTGCTGCATCAATCTACACAAGTAGTTCGTCGCGCCCCCCCCCCCCCCCGTTATTTTGCCCAGCCAGCCGGGCCGCCGCACTTTTTTTTTTTTTTGTACCAGGGATTGAAGTCAGGGGCACTCGATAACTGAGCCCCATCCCCAGATGTGGCTCACATCTTTATTTATTTTGTATTTTATTTAGAGACAGGGTCTCACTGAGTTGCTTAGCGCCTTGCTGTTGCTGAGGCTGGCTTTGAACTTGCAATTCTCCTGTCTCAGCCTTCCAAGCTGTTGGGATTACAGGCCTGCACCACCACATACAGCCAGTATTTAGCTTTAAGAGTAAAATAACTTAGGATGTAAGAAAGGCAGCTGGAGGGGAGAACAGAATGAAAAGTTCCAAGCAATTAGCACCAGAATGTAAGAATTCACAGTCCCTTGATGAACAGGAGGTGAGAAGGAAGGGCCCCACCACCTGACCAACAGAGATCATGAACTGTGTTATGTGACAAAAGGCACTCAATCCCAGGGGAATTTCCTGCCACCAGAGAACAAAGGGAGATGGCACAACTAAAGGTATATTTCTTTAAACAACCCTGTAGGAGACAGTAAAATCTAGGTGATGTTCAGGAAGATTGTGCACCCCATAGTATTCAGCCATGAAGATCCAGGGAAGGATCTTGGGCTCTAGGGGATAAAACACTGGTTGTATCCAGACTGTGGGTCTGTGACCACCAGCCACCTGATCTTGCAAGAACAATATTAAAGTAAAGCCCCTCTTTTTGCGGTTCCTAATGTCTCTTAGTCCATTCTTTGGGCTTGGACAAGTGAGCATATTTCTCACAGAACAGAACTCAACACCCTACAGTCAAGGACCCTGCACTGAACCATATAAATCTTTTCTTTTTAAATATATATATATATATATATATATATATATATATATATATATATATATACACACACACATATATTAGTTGTAGATGGACACAATATCTTTATTTTGTTTATTTATTTTTATGTGGTGCTGAGGCTTGAACCCAGTGCCTCATACATGCAAGGCAAGTGCTCCACTGCTGAGCCACAACCCCAGCCCCTCCAAACTATCTGAATCCTGACTCCAAGGATCAGGAAGTCATGTCAAGAGGCCCACATCCCCACTGTCTCTATTACAAATGGCTTTATAGCCTAGTAAGGTGAGGATACACAGCAATCCTGCTGTAGAAAACCTCTAACGTTGGTTAGGAGAAAACAAAGGGGGATGGCGATAGGCCCGAGCTCCATTTCTACCATTTACATCTTGCACACGCGCATCTATTTGGTGGGACATAATTTGCATCTGCAATTTAGCTGTGAAGGAATCTAGAAATGCAGGTTTCTAAGCTTTCCAACTTCTGCAGTATGGACAGGTCGGAGGAGGAAGGGAGGTGAGGAAGCAGAGGGAGGACTTAATCCATCAATCACCATAAGGAGTCTATGAAGGGACTGTGTGTATGTTATTTTGTACTTAAAAATTTGTACTTTCATTAACTGTTACATGCTCAGGAACAACCTGGAAAATAACTGTTGCTATCACTGGATTTCCTAAAACTCTCCCTTTTGGTTTGAAATTACTTATGTCATTCCCAAGGCCTAGGTTAAGCTTAGCATATAGGAGAGAGCTGAGTGAGTATATGATTCCCACAGGTTGATACGAAAAGAGACGAGATAAACCACATGGGAACCACGGGTTTTAACATTTTAACCTCTTCCTGTAAAGAACTGTGTAAAAATGGATGGCAATCCCGTGGGTGGTCAGTAAGATATCAACACAAGTGTTGTCGGGGACTTCCTAGAAGTCTTTCTAAGGGGAGGGTAACTCAGCTTTGATGATTACCCCTTTGCTCTTGTTTCCTTTTATCTTCCTGCTGCCTAAGAATGTGGACATGATGACTGGTGCACCCAGCTGCCATTTTGGATCATGAAGTGATCCTGAGGATACAAGATATCTGCTGAGGATGACAGAGCAAAAAGATACATACTTAGGTTTTAATAACTTTGTGGTATTTATTTAGTATACTTGAAATGATAATTTCTGATTTTCTTTGACCTGGTTGAGAAATAAATTTTTAGCCTTTTTTAGCCAGCTGCCATTTTGGTTTCAGTTATATGTATCCAATACAGTCCTACCTGGAAACAGGATATTGTGAAAGCTTGTGTGCAGTCTCTATGGTGAGTGAGAATTAGAACTAACCAGAGTCTGGTAGAGGTCTTCATGGGCTGGGGCCTCAGCTGAGTGACTCATGAACCCACAAAGTAGGTACTTCTTCCTCCTCTGGTAACCTGGAAACAAGCAGAGACAGACATGGATTCCTCAAGGATTTGGAGCCAATCAGGCAGATGTCTCAGGATGATACAGCACAGCCCATTGTCTAGCCATCATCTGTGGAATTCAGTCTGCCTACCATTTACCCTCGTCTCCAGGTCGATATGTTATCCTGGCTGATGACATTATGTATTTCATTAAATTACATTTCTTTCTCTGGCACCAGTGAATACAAAACCACAATGTCTTTAAAAACATATCCAGCACTCATGTCCCAAGTTTGTTCTTTTCTTCTTCAGCATCACATCCCTGAAAGCTATAGAAAAATCACTTATTTTTGACAGGAATGATCTTTCTTGTGCGACACTAATTGAAATGTTGTTCATGTTCAGCAGATGTCTGAACAGAAAATGTCCAATTTAATTTGTTAGCGCCTTCCCAAAAGGCACTGCTCACTTTGGGGATGTTTGGCTAGACATCATTCAGTTCCATTCACTTAATTGGAGATTCATTCACTGTATTTTTGTTGAGGCTCTGGTTCATGCATTTCTCTTAACATGGCTCTCTGGCTGCCCTGTTTTAATCAGCTATCAGACCCCTTTGAATTTCTTTCCAGCAACTTTCACATAACCTGACTGTTTTGATAAAGGAGCTGAACTTGTTGTTCCTCTTGGTTTGGTTGATTAGCAGACTTCAAGCTGATCCCCTGGGGTCAGTTGAGTGAACAGAATCATCCCCCCCTCAAACAAGCCCCCCACTGCCTCGTCTTCCTTCATGCCAATAACTTCACTTCCATTCCACTCCATGGTCACACGTGGTCCTTAACATTGTCATTTCTTGGAGACCTCTCACTGCCTGATCACAGCTTCCTGAACATCTACCCGTAGACGCACAAACCCATCCAAAAACCCTCTTCAAGAATCTCACACCTTCAGGCTTCACTTTCTTTCCTTTGCAGCCTGTTTCCTCAAATTCTAAGACTTTGAGCCCAATAATGACAGCATCCTCAGTCGTCTGTCAGTGGAGAGGTTACCTAGCTGCTTTTGCAGGTGGAGTGCAGCTTGTGACCAGGCTAACCAAGGTGAGCTCACTCGTAGTAAAGTTGAGACCTCATCCCAGAGAAACTTGATGCTCAACAAATGCTGAATGCTCATCACCTCAGCTTCCAGACATAGGAGAAAGCTTGGCCTCCCTAGGAAAAGAAAAATCAACTTAACCATTGGCAGTGCTTTGGCTAAGTGTCCCCCAAAAGCCATGTGTTGAAGACTTGGTCTCCAGACCAGGGTGACCTTTAGTGGGTGAGGCTAATAGAAGGAAGTTAGGACATTGGGGGCGTGCCCTTGAAGGGGATTTTGAAAGCTTGGCCCCTCCATGCCCTTCTCTTTTGCTTCCTGTTGCCATGAGGTGAACAGCTTTGGTCCAGCAGGCACTCCTCGCCATGAGGTTTTGCCTTGCCACAGACCCAAAAGCAACTGGGCCAACAGACCACAGGCTGAACCAAAGCTGTGAGCCAAAATTAACATTTTCTCTTTTTGAGTGATTATTTCAGGTATTTTGTTATGGTAATGAAAAGCTGACTAACACACCATCTCCTCTATTCTCCTGTACACAATAAAAGAAAAAAAAAAAAAGATACTTTAAAAATCATTAGTAGTAGACCCCCAGGCGATCCACATATTAAAATGAACTGACAAGAACTTTAAAGATCTATTGGAAAAAGTAGGAAAGAATGGAAGGATATATAGGAAAAAAATAGAAAATAGACACTTTTGAAATATGAAGGAAAATCAAATGAAATTTTAGAACTGAAGATACAACATCTGAAAGAAAGAATAAATTGAACCGGTCTAACAGCAGAATGTGAACTGCAGAAAAAGGGATCAGTGAATTCGAAGATGAACAACAGAAAGAATAATACATAGGAAAAAAAAATCTCTACTGTGTCAGTAATGTATGGGACAATGGTCAGTGTTCTAACAAAGTGTAATTAGAGTCCTCAAAATAGAAAGAATAGTGAGAAAATGGGACAAAAATTAGTTAAAAAAATATGGCCATTTTTCCCTCAAATTTAATGGAAAAAAAATCTTCATCAAATCCATAAATTTTATCCAAGGCAGGGTTAAATATGGAGAAAAAACATACCTACATGCATCAGAATAAAAAACTCAAAAATGGAAGAGAAAATTCTAAAGGAATCCAGAGAATATTATAGGAAATAAGAATGATAGCAGAATCGGGTACAGTGGTGCACACCTGTAATACCAGTGGCTTGGGGGCTAAGGCAGGAGGATTTCGAGTTCAAAGCTAGCCTCAACAACTTAAGCAAGGCCCTCAGCAACTTAGCCAGATCCTGTCTCTAGATAAAATACAAAAACGAGCTGGGGATGTGGCTCAGTGGTTAAGTGCCCCTGGTTCAATTCCTGGTACTAAAAAAAGAAAAGAAAAAGAAAATAAAAAAGAATGATAGCAGACTTATTAAAGATAATGCCTACCCAAAAGATATTTTCAAAGTGCTGAAAATGCAGTTAGGCAATAAAAATGTAAAAATCAAAAACAAAAACAAAAAAACAAAATTGGAAAATTGGAGGAGAAAAAATAAAATTGTATTCACAGATGACAAGACTGTATGTATAAAATATGCAAAGGAACCTACAAAATAGCAACAACAATAACAAACACTTATTAACTCCATTAAGTGAATTCACCATGGTAGCAGAATACAAGATTAATGTGCAAATATTAATTGAATTTCCATGCTTAGATAATGAAAGAAACATGTCATTTGCAGTAGCATAAAACACCCAAGAATGTATTCAAAGAAACATGTCTAAGACCTATACAATAAAATCCACAAAACACCAAAGTCAATTAAAGAAGACCTAAATAAATGCTGGTGAAAGAGTGGGTAGGAACCAAGAGGGAGATGATGGGTGGAGATGGAATTTTGGGGTTATTGCCACCGTCTGTCCTAGGGACATTGAGGAAATTCTTCATACATTATAAAGTTTTCACTTGGTGCTTTAGGGGTCCTGGGAGAGAGGGGTGAGCTCGAGGGCTTACAAGATGAGAAATTCTGGCCAACTGCCAGCCTCAGTCTCATATTCTCATTTCTGAGTAAGGACTAGAACTGTTTTCTTTCAAATTGATAAGCCTTTGGGAGTGGATGATCCACCAACTTAGCCAACCAGCTGTCCAACATGTATCTTCTGTTTTCTTTGGGTTCATTCGATAGGGGAGCAGAGAAGAGCTTAGTTTATATCTTCTCAAAGATCATGGCCATGACTGCTGGTAGTGTAGGAACTAAAGACTTTCTTTTTGTTATTTTTAAATTAATTTTTATTGGTGCATTATAATTATACACAATAGAGGAATTCACTGTGATATATTCCTACATGAACTTAGGTTGGTCAATTTCTTTCTTTCTTTCTTTCTTTCTTTTTTTTAAAGCATGAAAGGAACTTGAATTAATGTAGCTACACCTGGAAGACAAGGGGGCCCACATTGGAGCCCCAACTTCCAGGGGCTGACAATGACTGAGGCTTTTACATAAAGGGAGTGAGGGCAAGGGCTGGGAGTTGGCACAGCTGGAGGCTTTTCACAGCTGCCAAGGCAGAGGATCTTGATCAGGTGTGGTCTGTCCATCATTATCTCAGAGTAAGAAAGTTGCTTTGCCTGAGGGACTTTAACTCATCACAGGATGTTTATCTGAGCAGTCCTTGATCCTGGACTCTAAGATGACTTGGAGTAAAGGAGATGGATGCAAAATGGAGGCAGAGAAGCCAAGTCATTAATCCTGCTTTTAGCCACCCACTGGACATTGGCAGGCAAAGTGAAAAGTCCAAATCCTTGTTCTAATTCCTCCCTGTCTTTTGTCCATTTTTCAATCTTCAGGGAATTATGGCTTTGGAGGTTGCTTGGCTCGGTGTTAAACTAGTCTTTACACAAGGACTGAAACATATAGGTGAAAAAGCATCAGATGCTTAAGCCTAGAAGTAGAAATACCATCATAAATTTGTGAAGCAGAAAACAAAAGGAGTCTAAGTCAGAAGATACCTAACTAAGCAAATCATGTAGTGGTTCTTTCTTGTTTTAAATAGCTCTGTGAATATAGATTACTAAAAAACATATTTAGGATCAGAAAAAAAAATAACCTTTTACTTATTCTACCTAAACAGAGGCTGGACACAATGGCTCATGTTGTAATCCCAGAGGCTCGGGAGGCTGGGGCAGGAGGATGGAAAGTTCAAAGCCAGTCTCAGCAACTTAGCAAGGCCCTAAGCAACATAGTGAGACCCTGTCTCTAAATTAAAACAAATAAAAAATAAAAAATAAAAAGGGCTGGGGATGTGGCTCAGTGGTTAAGCACCCCTGGATTTAATCCCTGGAACCAAAAACAAAAAAAAACAACAACAACAAAAACCACACACACACAAAAAAAAAACAGAGGACACTTGTTTGAGCTATGAGTCCTGCTTTCCATGGGGAGGTGCTTCAGGTAGAGGGCTTCAGGGTGAGTCAATCATTCATAGGAATTCCATCTTCATAAGGTTTAGGCTTTGTTTAGTTTTGGTAGGGCTGACACAAGTGCACATCTTCAGTTATATTTAAAGGACCATTGTGTTTCCCCTTTAATGGTCCATGCATGACAGCTCTTTGCCTTTTCTTCCACCCTTGTATTAGTAATTTTGTCTTTGTTTATTTCTGTCTGCATAGTGATAAAGACCAAATAGGTGATCCCTATCTCGGCCAAAAATTAACCTCTTTCCTTCCTACTGTAAAGGTTCACTGAAGCTCTGCAGGAGTTACTTTTAGGAACTTTTGAGGAGACTCTCGATCCTTCAGAATTTGGTCAATTTTGTTCCCTAGTACCTCCCTTTTCCCTCTACTCTCCCTCCTACTAATCCTCTCATCTACTGGTCTGCCTTCTATTTTCATGAGATGCTCCCCTACACACTTTTTTCCTTTTTTTTTTTTTCTTTTTTTCTCTCTAGCTTCCACACATGAGAGAAGGCATAAGATCCTTGACTTTTTAAGTCTGGCTTACTTAGCTTAACATAATGCTGTAAAGTTCCATCTGTTTTTCTGCAAATGACATAATTTCATTGTGTTTTATGGCTAAATAAAACTCCATTGTGTACATATACCACATTTTCTTTTCCATTCATCTACTCATGGACACCTAGGCTGGTTATATAACATGGTTACTGTGAATTACGCTGCTATAAACATGGGTGTGCGTGTATCACTATGGTATGTTAACTTTAATTCTTTTGGATAAATACCAAGGAGTGGTGTATCTGGGTCATATGGTGATTCCATTCCTAGTCTCTCTCTCTCTCTCTCTCTCTCTCTCTCTCTCTCTCGGTACTGGAGGTTAAACCCAAGGCATTTTACCACTGAGCTACATCCCCACTTTTTTATTGTTGTTGCTTTGAGATTTGATAAATTGCTGAGGTTGAACTTGAGCTTGAGCCAGCCTCCCGGGTCACTAGGATTACAGGCATGTACCACCACCCTGGGCCATTCCTGGTCTTTGAGGAACCTTTATACTAATTTCCATAGTAGTTGTACAATTTACAATCATATCAGCAGTGTAAAAGTATTCCTTTTCCCCATGTCCTTGCCAGAATTTATTATTTGTGTTCTTGATGATTATCATTCTAACGAGTTAGATGAAATTTCAATGCAGTTTTGATTTTCATTTCCCTGATTGCTAAAGATGTTGAACATTTTTTTTCCCCCATAGATTTGTTGGCCATTTGTATTTAAGATTTCTTAAAGAACTGTAACCAGAATTCTGTTTCTTTTGCTATCTGCCATTTTTGAAAGCTGACATTGTACCAATGACCTCTGATTCTTTTGGGTTGAGACTTTATTCCCTGTCATTCTGCAAGTTTTTCTGTCATGATGAATGTGTTGATTTCATATTAATAATTAGGATCTATTTACGAATATTTACAGAAAACTATTGAGAGCACTGGTATTCACAGAAAACTTTGTTTGAAACACTTGATTTAATATTTAAAATTACTTGAATACTATGATTTCCACCTAGTTAATCACTTCTGTGGTTCACAATTTAAACCTTCAAAATGATATACGATAAAATACCTCCCTGTTATCCTTATTAGTTATCTGTACTGTAACCTTTCTCAGAAGGTACTACTGTTTGTGTGTGTGTGTGTGTGTGTGTGTGTGTATCTTCAAACATATTCTGTGCACTGAATGCTACACACACACACACACACACACACACAATTATTTCTCTCTCTTTTTTTAAAGTTGGAAGCATTTTTATCTACCTTTTCTAAAAACAATTAACAATACTTTCTTGGAGATAGCCCCACAGTATTGCACAAAGAGCTTCCTCAACTCCTATTAAAATAACTCTCACATTCTTTATCTTACTGAACATGGTGGGGAGTGGATTAGGCATGATCTACTCTTGCTTTCCTTGTGTGGCAATGAGCAAGGTTAATAAACTTATTTGCTGATGCACAGTGAGGGTGTGTCAGAGCTGAACTAGGAAACTAACCTTCAACTCCATGTCCATTGTTCGCTTCTTGGACCGCCTGTCTGTGAAATCGATCCAATGCTTTCTGTATAACAAGCCATCTGGAAGTTTACATTTAGTGGCACTGTTGCCCCAGCCCAGTGTCTCACTAAATATAGTTGCTCTATAAATGTTTGTTGAGTGGAAAAGGCTTGCTTAATTCATAACCCTGAGTGATGACTCACATTTTCATCATCAATCTCTCCTGTTTCCTAGGAGATGTATCTTTGGCGTATGTGGTAATGGAAATGCTAGGCATGAGTGCAAATACAGAATGTCCTGGTTCCAGCCAAGTGCAAATTGTTTAGCAAGCTGGGAAAATTTACACGGTCCTTCCAATAAGAACGCTAGTGAGTCAGATAGCATCCTTTCTTCTCCCCAGGGGCCTCTGGCCTGTAAATTCTGCTTCTCAGAAATAGCATCTTTAATCTCCAGTTTTTCCCTCTTATGATTCCTGTGTTTATTGTACAGAAAAGGATAAAGGAAATAGACTGTGACTTGCTTCTAAGACTTCTTTTTCAGAAATCTACAAAATGTGTTTGCTTCCTTGGAAAGCAATTCACTTAGTTGTGTGTTTGTGCAAATGTATGTGTTAAGATGTGTGAATCTCGTGTTTATTGTGAACACAGTCTCCCACATGATAAAAGAGGCCCAGCTTCATAATTCTGAGTGTCCTGTATCATTCAGTTTGTTTTGCATGCGATGATTAAGGGATACTTCTCATTTAGATTGCACTCAATTAGCTTTCCTGCTTGGGAAGCTTGTTTTTTTTTTTTTTTCTCCCAGAAATTTTCACTGATAACTAAAGGATATAAATGCACAGAGAAAAATCAGGTCAACAAAGCTTGAAAACTTTATTTGATACATGAATGATCTAATCTCCAAGCAAGTAACCTTTATTAATTATTTCTAGTTTAATCCTAGAGGACAAACTCTGAATAATTTGAATACTTCAAAATTAGTTGGACTATGATCCAGCTTATAAACAATTCTGATTTCTTCACAACAATACTCTGAAATATATATTATAGCTCCATGTTATAGATAGGAATACAGACACTAAAGGGATTGAAGAAGTTTGTTCAAGGTTGAGTTGAAATGTGAATGCAGGCATCCCAACTTGGAAGTCCAGCCTCCTAAACACTATGCTATAATGCCTCTACCTCCAGGAGGGGGAAAATGGCGGACTCTTCCAAAGGCACCACATCTCGGCTCTTGTGATATCTGCTTTGGCTGAAGGTGTGTACTTAGGATAGGTGAGCCATGATGAGCTTATATTCAGTGTTCTAAAATGTGAGCAAGATATTCAAATATATGGATGCTTGTTTGCATAGTGGAATAAGAGGGATATGTCCATGTGAGCCTTGTCCACCACTGGTCCAGGGATCTTCAAGGGAGAGAACTTAAGAGGAAAAACTGTTTAAGGAGGCATACTTGAGTATAAACAAAGAATCATGATTGGGCAAAAAGTGCAATAAGAGGTTTCCTACTCATGCTTCAGTTTGTTCTATTCTTTCCTCTGGGAATTTTTGCCTAAGAATATAATTGCTTTTTAGGTGAGAAGTGTTTCTCCACTTGACTCAAAGTGGCCACATTGTAGAAGGATGGAGCCACAGGAGCCTGGTCAGAGAACCAGACCTTCCTGGTCACCTCCTAGGAGCTGCAATATAGGCACGAGTGATCCTGGAAGTCACTGATAGGTGTGCAAGAGATGCCTCAATCTGGACTTCAACTATGAATGTTGCAAGGAGAAGCTCAGTGACAGAAAAGCACAGTGGCCCAGAGACCTGGGATGTGAGAAGGTGGAGGTGTCTGCTCAAACCCCTTTACAGTCTCCTAATCTCAGAAACCACAGGTACAGCCATGGAACTACTGCTTGGTTCCATGTTCCTACTTTCCCTCAGGCTGACAAAGGAGGGGAATTTGATGTGCATGTATTTTTATGAGGTGAACAAAGCACCGAACTATGCCAAGAAGGGAAAAAACCAGTGCAGTGTTTTTAAAGCACGTGCAAAATGTTTTTATGCTTTTCAACACAAGTTTGTGACATAGGACATTGTAATCTATTTGTAATATAAGAAAACTTGTGCTAGAAACTCACTTAATTATCAAAATTCACTCCCACTTGCGATTGGAAGTATAAGTTGATAGTAGCACACTTAATTGTCTTTGTCCTTTTACTTTTTACCCTGAGGACTATGGGTATTTACATGATGCGGAGGATCATAGTGTTCTTGTGATGGTATCCGAGAAAGAAATAATCTGGATGCCTCCAAACACCTTACATACAATTTACACAGTCTGTGAATCATGATTTGACTCCTTGTAATTTGTTATAGTTCATAAAGCACTTTCACATAATTACCTCATTTAATCTTCAGAGAAATCTAGGTAAGGTAGGAGGCAAGATTATAAAAACACTTACACATCAAACCATTTGAATGAGTTTCCTTTTGTTAAAATTGAGATGAAGTGGTGAAATGGCACATCTCAGATCACATGGAAGGGACAAAGCAAAATTGGATCTGCACTCTATTCTAAACCCACACTGATCAATATGTGGCCCATGGCCACGTGTGGCTCCTATGCACTTGAGATGTTATTAGTATCAATCTTTTATTTATTTTATTTAGATTATTTAAATTTAAATAACAATATATAGCTAGTAGGAACCACATTGGAGGGCATAGGTAGATGCTATGCTTTGGGGGCAGCCCTAAAAGTGAGTATGTTAGTGGGTATCTTGGCAAAAGAATGTGGGGGCAAGAAGAATGGATGGGAGATCTGTTTTCAAAGCTGTCCAGAGGGTCTGTCTGAATATAGCAGTTACAAGTTATAAGAAGGATGGGCCACATGGCCAGGCAGCTAGAAAATAAGGGCTAGGGATACCATCTCACTCCAGTAAGATTGGCAGCCATTATGAAGTCAAACAACAACAAGTGCTGGCGAGGATGTGGGGAAAGGGGTACTCTTATACATTTCTGGTGGGACTGCAAATTGGTGTGGCCAATTTGGAAAGCAGTATGGAGATTCCTGGGAAAGCTGGGAATGGAACCACCATTTGACCCAGCTATTGCCCTTCTCGGACTATTCCCTAAAGACCTCAAAAGAGCGTACTACAGGGATACTGCCACATCGATGTTCATAGCAGCACAATTCACAATAGCTAGACTGTGGAACCAACCCAGATGCCCTTCAATAGATAAATGGATAAAAAAATGTGGCATTTATACACAATGGAGTATTACGCAGCACTAAAAAATGACAAAATCATGGAATTTGCAGGGAAATGGATGGCATTAGAGCAGATTATGCTAAGTGAAGCTAGCCAATCCCTAAAAAACAAATGCCAAATGTCTTCTTTGATATAATGAGAGCAACTAAGAACAGAGCAGGGAGGAAGAGCAAGAGGAAAAGATTAACATTAGACAGAGACATGAGGTGGGAGGGAAAAGGAGAGAAAAGGCAAATTGCATGGAAATGAAAGGAGACCCTCATTGTTATACAAAATTACATATAAGAGATTGTGAGGGGAAAGGAAAAAAAACAAGGGAGAGAATTAAATTACAGCAGATGGGATAGAGAGAGAAGATGGGAGGGGAGGGGAGGGGGGATAGTAGAGGATAGGAAAGGTAGCAGAATACAACAGACACTAGTATGGCATTATGTAAAAATGTGGATGTGTAACCGATGTGATTCTGCAATCTGTATACGGGGTAATAATGGGAGTTCATAACCCACTTGAATCTAAAGTATGAAACATGAGATGTCAAGAGCTTTGTAATGTTTTGAACAACCAATAAAAAAAAAAAAGAAAAAGAAAAGAAGGGCTAGGGAGGGAAATTGTTACAGCCCAGGTAAGGACAGGGATGATCATCACCATATTCAGGAAGGGAAAAGCCCATGTCCAGAAGCCTGTGCTAAGAACAGGCTCTATCTCACTATCTCCTTATGGTGCCCTTGCAAACGAATTCCATCAGTAGGTCGAATAGCCTAAGGGTTTTCATAATCTTGCTTTCTTCCCTTTGGGTAAACCCAATCTTTACTCCATAGGAAATGTATCTCTGGGGAGAGATGGGCAACTATCAGAGATGACAGGGAAAAGGTAGAGTACGAGAGAAATCGTCTGCATGCTAGAGGAGCAACCACCTGCCCTGGGTTCTTTGCCTCCATAATATCAGGCACAAATTTTACTCCAGAAAGAGAGGAAAGCGGGCCAGGAACTCTGCTTCATTCTCCTGCTTGCAGCTGGAAGACTGGTTGCTATATTCCTGGTCACCATGGAGACAATTCCAGGGAAGGTCACCTTCCTCCCTCTGCGCAGTACCATCCAGCAAGGCAGAGGGGAAAGAGGTAAACACCATAGTCACTGGCTAAGTGGAGGAGGGGCAGCAGGAAAACCAGAGACTGGGGGGGGGGGCAGAAGAGGAGAAGGAGAGGGACAGCAACGGGCCCCAAGGAAGGCAGGGGTTCCAGCTCAGTGGTATCTGAAATGTTTAAAAATTCTGGGGAATCAAGAGAATATTATCCTATGAAGTTCATGCCCACTCCCATTTCAGACTTTTCTTCCTTAAGCTTGCACACACAATTGAGCTCAATTCAACACGTGTATGTTATTAGCCAGGCCCTGTGCTCGACCCCAAAAGGACACATATGAATTAGACAAAATCTCAGCCTGCCAGGAAGGAGACAGGTGGTGTGTGGCTATCTGCTAGAAAGCGGAGAGAACGTGGTGGGAGCAAAGTGGGACCCCAATGAAGCATCAGGGAAGTCTATATAGAAGGGTGCATGCTCTGCCAGAAGGCATAATAGAAGAATTCCATTAGGCTTTTTTTTTTTTTTTTCAGTCAAGAACATTCTTAGAAGAGAGATAAAGTGGAGAAAGGCCCAGAGATATGGAGGTGCCCTTGGTGCCCAATATAGTGGAGTCCAGGGTGGCTGAGATATGGAAGAAATTAGGGTGTGAAAGGAAAAGGGAACAGTGGGCTGTGGAGCAGGGGATGCTGATTGTGGCCAAGTTGGAAGATGCTCTGGATGTCACGCTAACTTCATGAGCAAAAATTCCTGGCAAAATATGAGCAAACACCAAACAAGCTTTGGAAGTTAGAGTCAGTTCATAACCTCAGACAGATTTAGAGGCTCCTCTGCCCTGGAGCTATGTGTTTACATTCTGAAGGGTTGTAAATAAGTGGGGGAACTCTTCCCCACTCTGCCCAGAGAGGGCTTGTTTGTGTGAGAGAGCAAAGGTTCTCTACCTCTCTGCGGTGGGGAGGGGGCAGCCAGGCAGCAGATCCTACATAAACTCTCACGTTCAAAATTTAAGTGTCCCTTCCTATGGGACAGACTCCCTGCCTCTGCAAGCAATGTGAACAGCTGTCCTTCTCACATCATCACACGGGGGTAAACGGAGCATGGGGAATCAGTAATGTTATTGCTGTAAGTAAATAATTGGTCTGATCCCTGATCCAGAAACTTTGCATTTGCTATTGAGATAAAATTAATATAGATAAATATCTATAATTTCCATTATAGTCGTTTTCCAGCCTTTAGAATAATGCTGGCCCAGGAGTAGATAAGCACCACAGGCAACATCACGCAGATGGCAGATGCAGAACCACAGCCAGACACCGGTTCTGGCTCCCTGTCATCTGAGCACTGTATTCATGGTCATCTTCTCAGCTACTATGACAAAACCAACCATATGGTGTTAAACCGATGTCTGTAGAGAGAAGGCAGCAAAACTGAACAGAGTGTTTATTACTGCAAGTTTCTTGAAGATGAATCAAGAAAACCCTAAGGGTAGTCTTGGCAGCTATTACTTATAGAGGCATGGGGGAGGCCAAGCTCTAGCTTCAGAATTGTGATTATTTAACACGCACGACCAACCCCTGTGGGTTTCTTTAAGGGTGGCTATGGGACTGAGTTCTGCCCAGCAAAGTGTGAACAGAAGCCTGATGGAGGTATGTGGTTATGGCTTTCTTGCTATTAAAAAGAGACACAGAGCCAGGCATGGTGCTGCCTGTAACCCTGGTGACTCAGGGCACTGAGGCTGGAGGACGGCAAGTTCAAAGCCAGCCTGAGCAACTTGGTGAGACCCTGTCTTAAAAAAGAAAAAGGACTGGGAATGTAGCTCGGTGGGGGAGCTCCTCGGGATTCAATCCCCATTACCACACACATACTATATGATTCCATCTATATAACATTATAGAAAAGGCAACACTACAGAGAAAGTTATTAAAAAAAAAAAAAACCCAAACCAGAAATTGCCAGGGGTTGAGGGAGAGAAAGACGAGCACAAAGCATTTTTAGGGCAGCAAAACTACTCTATGACACTGTAATGGTGACAAAATACATTTATCAAAACCCGCAGAATGTATAAGAGTGAACCCTAATATAACCTAATGTGTTTGAGTGGTAATGGCATGTCAGTGTGGGTTCACTGATTGTAACAAACATACCTCTCTGGTGCAGGATGAGACCAGGGGTCTGTGCATGTGAAGGACAGGAAGTCTATAGGAACCCTCCCTTTTTTGACTCAATTTTGCTGTGAATCTATTCAATGCTCTCCACTTTCTGCTGCTACTTCCTCCCTCATAGTCACTCTTCAACCCTGGAGTTTTTTTTTTTTTTGTAACCCTCATTTTGGGGTGACCAATTCATTCACTTACTCAGAGCTTCCCCAGTTTTAGCACTGCAAGTCCCACCTCCTGGATACCTCCTCAGTCCCAGGCAACAGAGTACAGTTGATCACCACTTCACACAATCTACTGTGGCAAAGAACATCACATCCTTTCATAAAATCCCATAGGCAATTTTAAAAAAATATTTCTTTTTAGTTGTAGATAGACATGATACCTTTATTTTATTTATTTATTTTTATGTATTGCTAAGGATCGAACCCAGTGCCTCACAAGTGCTAGGCAAGCACTCTGCCACTGAACTACAACTCCAGCCCTCCCATAGACACTTTTAGGCAAGATCTTATTTGGTCCTTTTGAAGGCTGATACTGTCCACCACTCCTTCCTGGCTCCTAAGACTGCTCTACTCTGGTTCTCCTTCTGCATCCTGCTTATTCCTTCTCAGAAGTTCCTCTTTGTCTTTTCTCCCTTTGTTTGCCTGAGGCTTGGACCTCACTTCTTACTAATTCTATGTCCTGAGAGGATCTCATTCACTCTGTGACTTAACTTTCATCTCCACAATTGCAATCCAGCCATCCTTATCTTAGAATAAGACCTCCATAGTCAGTGCTTCTGTAGGCCTCAAATAAAAATTTGAAATGCAGACTGGATGAATAAACAGTCCCTCTTTGGAGGTTGTTGAAAAAGCTTGTTCATGTCTGTATTTAGGATCATACTGGGAGATACACAAATATGAATAATACATGTTCTCTAGCCTTGAAGTATCATATTCTCTCTAAATAGCAGGGAAGTCTGATTATTTTCCAACTTCCACTGCCTCAAGATAGAAAGTAACTTCAGTGAGGTGTGAGGAGGGCAACAAGGAGTTCAGACGAGGAAAAGTGTATTTCTAGCCAGGAAAATCAACTTCAGAGTTGGGGAGTTAAGCTGGGATCTGAGGTTGAGACATGCAGTGATGATATGAAGTCCACTCCAGATGATGGCATTTATGTGCACAAATGCAGAGACAAGGCAGCTTAGGAATTTGTTCCTTGTGCTGTCTGGGGTGTAGGTGTATCCACACCTGTGGATAGACCCTCACAAATTAAGTTGTTAAATTAGAAACTGCTCAAATTACTACTTAGCCCAATTAACAAGGAATACTAATAGCTTGGAGTCTTTTTTTCAAAGGGCTTGATGACCACCAGGATCCCCTTAATGAGCAAACTTCAGTTGGAAGGAAGCAAATTTCCATGGGTCTGATGCCACAGTCCTAGTGGTCTCTAGTTTGCCCCTCTGCTCTGAGACCAACAGGCTTCTGACATTAGGGACAAACAGTCTGAGAAAAGTAGCGGAGTTGATAACTGTTGCATAAAAGAAAAAAAAAAAAAAAAACAAACCAACAACAACCAGGGAAGCACATGATAGGGTAGAGAGAGCACTGGAAAAGGAGTCAGAACAGCCTTGGACACCTCAGCTCCAGTATTTCTTTCTTTTTAAAAATTCTTTGGAGTTAATTTTTCTATTCTAGAACTTTTTTTTTTCTTGGTGCATTATAATTATACATAATAATGGGGTTCATTTTGCCATAAAACCATTCATGCAGATAATATTCATTTGATCCATCTCATTCCCCACTACCTTCCCTTTCCCTCCCACTCTCTCTCCCCCAATCTGCTTGCTTTATTCTACTGATCTCCCTTCTATTATTATTATTACTATTATTATTATTATTATTTTACTAAGTGCATTATATAGGTGTGTGTGTGTGTGTGTGTGTGTGTGTGTGTGAGAGAGAGAGAGAGAGAGAGAGAGAGATTCATTCTGATTTATTTATATATGGACAAGGCATAAGTTGGTAGATTTCATTCCCCAGTACTTCCATGCCCTCCCATCCACCTTCCTCTGCTCCAATGGTATGGTCTTCCTTCTATTTTCATGAGACCCTCCCCCCGTTTTTTTTAACCTCATCGCCCCAATGCCTTAGTTTCCGCATATGAAATAAAACATTTTACCCTTGACTTCAAGTCTCTTCTTGAAGACAATTTCTTTCTGTCTTGTATGGAGTTATGCTGTTTTATGGTTCCTTCTGGGATTCAAACGAGGTAACAAATGTGAACAGCTTTTACAAAACAAAAACTGATACATATTGTGAAGTATGAAGATAGGAGTTGAGGGATATAAAGAGAACACTGAGTTTCAAAAAAGGAAATGTCCATAAATCATTGGAATCAGAACCATCAACTCTTGAGCAACCAGCCCGTGTCCTTGCACCCACATCCTCGCCCGCAGTTCGCTGATCAACTGAGAAAGCAACAAAACCTCAAGATACTGGTAACCACGGGGCATCTGGAGGAACCACTCCTTTAGGGAGTATATACGTCAAAGACTTGTGTCCCAAAAATGACCCTAGCCTTATTATAATAGTAAGACACATGCGCCTGGGTGGAGACCTAAGACGCTAATGAGATATGCAGAAAAAGCAGGATTTGAACATATGAGGGCAATGCGCAAGCGCAAGGAAGATTGACATGCTTGCGTAACCCCACCCTGACTCCGCCTCTAGTTCTGTCTCCTCACTGCTGTCTATGACCAAGTTATATGTCCGACCAAGGAGGCGACTCAGTGTCTCTCTGAGATCACCACACCTTTGTTCTAAGGGTGTACTACTTTTCTCTTTATAATGAATCTCTTACTCTGCTACTTGATCAAGAACCTGGAAGGTCCAAGTAGAGGTCTCTGTCTTTGGAGACTTCCTTGGACCCTTGTGGTGACATTATTTGTTATTACTATGCATTTCCCTCTCCCTTTTAATGACACCTTTGTCTATAGAGATTGTGGCCATTTGAAAGGAAAGTAAAAGTACAGCATTTATAACTTTATAACTAACCATGGGTTCAGACAAGTCCCAGACAGCTGCAGTAGCATCTGCTTGTGATTTTAACACCAGCAGCAGAATCTCCCACTGGGAGAAGAATAAGACTCTGTGTACGTTTTTCTTTCCAGATCCTGTACAGCCCACCTAGTGACTGAGGAAATGAGAGCTATAGGTGTTTCTTACACAATGGGGAGTGCTCCTCTTTGATTAAAAACAACGCTCACCGTCTGCCTTCTACCCAACTGTGATGGTGTTATTTGTGGCTGAAGTTTTCACATGGGTGAGCCATCCCACACCCCAGTCCTCCATTCCAGTGACATTTCCTCCATGCCACACCTGCGGCCCACCTCCTGGTCACTTTCTACACCTGATCAGCAACAGAAAATGAACCACTTCTAGTATACAGATCTCAGGCACCCACTCTCCTACCATTCCGCAATCTTTTCAGCTCATTTTCTCTGGCACCCCCACTTAAAAAATTCTAGGACTTCTATAAGATCTCTAGTTCATTGATGCATCCATCATTTTCCCTCCTTCTGCATGTTTTTTATTTTTTGATATGTTAAATATACATATACATATAAATATAAAATCTAACTTCTGCAACTTAGATTTGGAGGCCATCATTGTCCCCAATCCTTTTCAACTACCCCTAATACTTTTGCTTCATTCCTTCCAAGGTATTCTCCCCCAAGAAACCTCGCTATTTTTCCTGCATTGCTGAGATTTAGCTGGGATATTCCAAGATAGCAGTAGCAGGGTTTACGACTGGCACAAGACCTGGCACATCTAAATGTCTTCAAAGGTGGATTTACTGTGAAGCTGATGAAGAGGAAGCTTCGTGATTCCTCACTTGCATACCACCTTTCAAAGACCCTAGCCCCATGTTTATAAGGCTATGTCAAATATTATTTTAAAGCGGTGAGATGACATTGAAAATGTTGTTTTCTTAAATAAAGCCCCCAAGTTATATCAGCTTTGGGCTCCACAAAACCAGACCACCCATGCCAGGTGTTAGTTATTTTGAACATTACTGGGACCATCACCCCAAACATCTAGACATCACTCCTACTTGTGGCTGGTACAATCAGCCTCCGCTTATGTTCCTCACATCTGTTTTTCTGCTGGGCTTCTCCTCAAGTCTCACCAGGCTCCCTCCAGCCATACTCGTTAAAATATATAACCTCTTACCTCCACCCATCCACCTTTTCCTGCCCCTTGGTTGCTTTTTTAATGATACTGCAAAATGTGTTTCTTTTGTTCTTCCATTGACTTGTTTTTCATCTATATCTTCCATGCAACTGTGTTCTCTGCAGGTACCAGAATGGGTTCTATATGTTCGCTGTTGTGTCCCCACCACCCAACACATAAATTAATTATGAATGACACAGACTGTCTGGGGCTGTCAGTGAGACCCTGTTGTTGAGGGAATAGTCTGTGGTGACCATTTATGCCTCTTTCAGACTTCTCTAAATTCCTTCTGTGGCTAAGCAGTGATCTGTTCTCCAGGCACAGAACTGGTTGGTTTCTCAGAGCCCTAAAGGTTTCCAAGTCTGTGCAGGAACAGTGACCATTTCATGACTGTCCAGGAGAGCCACAGGGCCCCACACTCCTTGTCTCTCAGCAGGGATGAGCCCTTGGGTTTGGGCACTGGAATTCTTCCTCCTTGGCTGCTACTTCTCTCAGCTCCTTCTCTGTGTCCAGTCTCTCTGGGCTCTGACAATTGTCCTCTATAATAGGGGCTATACCAGGGAAAAAGACGCCACAGTGTGACTACCGGAGGGTGCACTACTTTATTAACCTCTAGACTATTGAACACAGCATGCAAAAGAATATAAATTTTCATGCATATGCATGTAAATGTTAATTACATGAGATTTATGTTCTGAATGCCTGGAGCTGGAAATATGGTAACCGTAATCAAGGATTCCCTGAGGGAAGTGATGCTGACAGCCTGCCTGCGACGCCAGGGATTCCAGGTGTGTTTGTGAAAAAACCGTTATGTAAGAGCAGCTGCTTTTTATTCCCATCATAAGTTATTGTCAATAAACATCTCCCGAACCTCTTTTATGAACAGAGCACTGTGTTAGTCCTATTTCCTGCCTTTACCTGCCCACTCTAATTTCCATTTGCACAATGCACATTTTCCAAAACACTTCCATATGCATTAGCTCATTCAATTCTCAGAATCATTCTGAGGAAGAAGGAATATGATCAGCACCTTTTACAGACAAGGAAACTGAAGACATTCAGAAACAACAAGCACATGATATGTAGTAGTATCCCCCTAACCAACGTTCCAATTTCCAAGGCTTCAGTTACTACAGTCTACCATGGTCTAAACATAATAAATGGAAAATTCCAGAAATAAAAAAAAAACTGTAAGTGTTAAATTCTGAGCAATGTGATAAAATCTTAATCAACTCCCTTTCATGTCCCTCATATGAATCATCACTTTGTCCCGGGTATCTGCACGGTATATACCACCCACTTATTAGTCACGTAGAAGCCATCTCAGTTACCATATTGATTGTTGTGGTATGTAGTGCTTGTGTTCAACTTGCCTTTATATTCCTTAATGTCCCTAAAATCCAAGAGTAGTGATGCTGGCAATTCAGATTTGCCAAAGAGAAGTTGTGAAGTTTTTTCTTTAAGTGAAACTTCTTAATCAGTAGAGAAAAAAAAATGTATGCTGAGGTCGCTGCAATGTATGGTAAATTGTCCCTGTTAATCTCTTACTGTGACTAGTTTATAAATTAAATGCTATCATTGGTAAGTATGCATAAGAAGAAACAGAATATATCCAGGGTTTGGTACTACCTGCAGCTGCAGGGTCTTTGAACATATTTCCCCCATCATGAGGGTGGTCTTTCTTTGACAAAGCCAATGCCTGCAGCGTGTGCTCCAGGTTGAACCCTATAACCTTGTGATGTGTTGCAGGAAGGCAGCACAGAGTGAAGGGAAAGGCCAGGCCTGGGATTCCAGACATCTGTTTGGTCCCTGTTATTCTCCAAGCTGCCTGGGATGCATCACTACCTTTTGGATGTTTGTCTCCCTGTCTAAACAAAGCTGTTGAACTAATCGGTGGTCCTCCACCTGGGCTGCACATTAGGATCCCTGGGGGATATTTTTTTTTAGAAATCCCCATGCCCAAACCACACCTTGGAGTAATTAAATCCAATCTCTGAAGCTGAGAGACTTGAATCAATGCCTACCCCACCCCCTTTTTTCTATGCTCCCTGGACATAACAAAATGCAGCCATGTCTGAGAATCTTGGCTCTGAACTAAATCATCCCTTGAATTTTTCAATATACTGTAAACTTCCATCTGAAGACTATTTGTAGCCTATGATCAAAGTAGACGTTCCCTAATTGAGCTGTTCCTACCCACCAAAATCCATTAAAATTGTTTAACCATGTTTCTTCCAATTACAAGTGACTACAAAATTCATTTTGATATGTGATAATTATTAATATCCTACTAATAGCTCAGAATACTAAGGTGCACTGAAAAATATTCCTTTCAGGGTTCACCTTGAAAAAAAATTGAAAATAATTTGATCTCTCTGAGCTGTCTGGTTGCTGTACATACATAGCCAAGGAAACAGACAGCACCTCCTAGCAACATACTCTCGGATGGAAGAATGGCCATTTTCACCCGACTGTCTTGTTTTGGGGTTCAGCTCTATAATTAGTATTCTGTTCATCATACATTATGTATAGAGGTAAGAAGAAAGGGCTTGGCACATATGTTTAATATCTTTCAGATGTTTTAAAGAGTCAAATGGAAAAAAATAAGACCATGAAAGTATAAAATACAGCAGAATACAATATACAAAAGCCAGAAAGGAAAGATAAATACATTCAAATGAAATGGAAGAAGATACCCTAGACTAAAACTCAAAGAAAATTACAGAGTGGGAGGAAATATCCACAGCATACCGAACAAATCTCAAATGTGGAATATGTAAAAATGTCTTATAAATCAACAAGCCAAGGACAAATAGCCCCAAATAAAAATAAATGAGAACTGGCGAGGTAATTCACAGAAGAAAGAAAAATAGCCAGTGTTAAAAGATTCAAAAACACGCTCAGCCTCACTAGTAATCAGGGGAAAATCAACTAAAATAATAACAGGACATCATTTTTCACATAGGAGATTGGCACAAAATGTAAGAAGATTGATAACAGCAGGTTTTCCTGAGGAGTAGCAAAAGACCTACACCTTGTACACTGTTGGTGACGATATAAATCGAAAAAAGCCTTTTTGGAGGACCATTTGGAACATCTAATAAAACTTTTTAAATTCAAATTGCCTTCCGCCCATCAATTCCAATTCTTGTTGTTTCCTCTGACGAATGACTTGTGAGTTCACAGGAAGGCAGGTGCATATATGGTCAACGCCATGCCGTGTATACCAGGGAAAAACTAGGCAAAGACTTGGAGAGAGCCATCAAATGCCTATTTATAGATGCAAAGCGAAACTTCTGAACCTCAGGAGGGCCGGTGTGGGTGGTCAGAATGGAGGGCTTTCTCTGTATTATTTAATTTCTTTTTTTCTCCTTTGGATGAAATTGACTTGAGGATAGTGTCTAATTCATAAAGTTGTATTAGATGAACAATATATATATATATATATATATATATATATATATATGTCAATCATTCACTGAATGTCCTATATAGCTCAAATAAATGCCAATGGTAGTATTTTTGTCCTCTTTAGCAATAAAGAGCAGATTATAATCAGTGCCTGTTAGCAAGGATGTCATTTGCCCCTGCTCTGCCATTGTGGTAGAAGAACTAAGACTCCTGTCCTGGCTTTTGGGTAGTCCTGTCTATCTATCAGTCACTTCCTCCCTCGTTCAACCATGATGATCACTGAAATTTACTTTTCTGTGTCAGGATGACAGAACCCAGGTGCTTTCTCAAGTCCCTGAGGTAGAGAGCACGCTCTGGGGAGATGTGCACACCTCAGCTATCATGCTTAGTAATATGCTTGCTGACTACTAGGTCAATTCTCAAAGGAAACATATTTCCCTTCAGGGAAGACCCCAGGGCCTGATAGATGTGGGTGGTGCATTGAAGGGGAGAGGAGAAGGGTGAAGGAGTATCACACACTGTTTCAGATAAATTCTTGTCACCGGTCTGTAGAGTTTTCTCAGGGTCTTAAGTGAATGTACATTTAGTCCTGGAAGAATTTAACTGGCAACCTCAAGAAAAATGTGTTTCAGTACATTTATTTTTCCTCAACACACTAATGAGGCAATGGCAGAGGGTAAGAGAGGTGCTTATTTTAGACCTGGTAGAATGAGTTGCCCCCAAAAGGGAATTATACTGAGGTGTCTGGTAGAGAATCAGTGCTTGGGGGAAACAGGGAGGAAGCAGAGAGAAACGGACTCAAGGGTATGTGCAGCACCTTCCTGGAGCCTTGTTCACATTTTCCTTTCTACATGCTTCTTCCAATGTACTCTTTCTTCTTCTTCTTCCTCCTCCGGCTCCTCTTCTTTTTAGTCTTCTTCAACTTCAGATTTACAAGTAAGAAAAAAAAAAAAAAAACCAAAAACCCCTATCTACTTTCCTCCTTGACACTCTCTGGCAGAAAACTGCTTCATTTTTTTTTAATATATATATTTTTTAGTTGTAAATAGATCTTTTACTTTATTTATTTATTTATTTCTATGCGGTGCTGAGGATCAAACCCTGGGCCTCACGCATGTCCGGCAAGTGCTCTACCACTGAGCCATAATCCCAGGCCCCTGCTTCATTTTTATCTTTCACTCAGAGCACTGCTCTGACTTGGGTGAAGCTTTTCTTCCATCACCTTTTTCTGAATTGGACTGGACTGACTTCTCTTCTACTCTCACCCTTAAGGAGGTTTGCCCAGGGACTTGGTCCTCTTTTCCTGCATTTCTTCTCCTCCTCTCGATTAGGGAATCTCACATGCTCTAATTCTCGTTTCTGTGCAAAGGTGCGAGGCCTTCATGATACCTGGCAGACTCCACTCTTCTGCCTCTGACCTCCGAGGCTCTTGTCTCCAGCTCCGTCTCCCTGGGCTCCCACTGAAGTGGACAAGGGAGCATCCTCTGTTGCTCTCTTTCAGTGTAAACCTTACCAGATCTAATGCAGTTCCTTTGGGGACCTTCCTGGGCAGTGAGTTCCTCTACTCTGAATTCCTGTGGCATTTACTGTCTACTCCACGGCATCAGCTTCACCAGCTAGGTTGTCGGAAGGACTGTGATAACTGTTGGAGGTGCTGACAGAGGAAGCTGTCTGTGGCTGTTCAGATAAACATAGTTATCTTCTGGGGAGGATCAAGAAATGGTTTCTCCCTTCACAGGCTTTTAGAGTCCAGGGAAGAAAACACAGATTTAGCCACATGTGTTTCCTGTACCCAAAGCCTTTGGTTGAATTGAATGGTTGAAAGTATTATCATTTGGTCTTTTAGGGATGATCTCACCTAACTCCTGAAATAGCATGACTCAGAACATTTGGTGGGATAATAGGTATGCAATATCTTAATCAGAATAAATTTTAATTAATTCCTTGAAGAAGTTAGTATCATGGGATAATTCCTTATTGGAATGTCCCCTATCATAATAGCAACTATTGGACAATGGGGCAAATAACCATCATAAAATCATATTAAAATATAGATCTAACAGGAAATGCTCAATAACACGTGTGTTTCATATTAAATATACCAACCAGTTAAACACTGAGCCATCTCAGTTTCTAAAACGCAGTCACTTTGCTTGCTATAACTGCCACCCTAATACTCCTAACAGTTGGACCTACTTCCAAAAGCTCAGGTTTCCAATTTCCTTAGTTGTTCTAACTCTACTATATGTGTTGATTTAGATTCTCTCCAAATCTATTCTGGAAGCAGCTGTATCAAGCTTTTATGATATCCGTGCCCATGAGATGGCTCCAAGCATTCAGGCTGAGCAGAAAATGTTCCCTGAATTTAGAAGTACATTTCTCTTTACCACCTAGATGTTATTGGCCACTTTTCAAGCTCTCTCCCTTTGGTTTCGAACTTAAAAATCTTCGCACACTCTTTTTAAAAAGGTCATTTCACCAGTTGGGAGTCTTCCATTTCTGATCAGTCTTAGATGTAGTCACTCTCTTTTTCCCCTTCATTTCAGATTCCTCTTGGGCAATTCTTTTGTCTAATCAGTTTCAAAGCTCTACACACAGAGTTCTTATACAATGGTCTCCTTCCATGGAAATCACTCTTGTTGTTTTCCAAATGTTATTCTTCCTGCATCGGAACTCCTCAGGACATTCTGATTCTCTCCTGGTGCTTATCACTTTCTGACTCTGTTTAGGATTGCACAACTCCATAGCTGATAACCCTAATGTATTATAAATTCTTTAACAGCAGGATCTGTGACTGACTCATAGTTCTATTTGTCACAGTACCTTGTACAATGTCTGGCTTGTAATAGGCACTCAAAAAATTTTTGTTGACTAATTAGTGATGGATGGATGGACAGACAGAAGGAAAAATTTTGGCCTAAAATTCATTACAGAAAATTCTATCTGCATATACTATCACTGTAAGGAACTTGTCTTTCTGGGTCATGTTCCTTGAATTTTATCTGAGTAAAAAGGATTTTTTTTTTAAATTCCTACTTTTATTGTTCATCTATTAGTTTCTTTGGAGTACCATTTTCTATATTGAGACTCAGTTTCAACAGCATGTGTACACAATTGGAGACAATGATCATTACTACTCAGAGTCTATATTTTGTACCAGGTACCATGCCAGGCACTTTCTATATCTTACTTCTGATCCTCACAACAACTTTGTGTGGTAGCATTGTTATTTTTATTTATAGCTACAGACAAAAAAACAAACTCAAAACTACTTACCTGAGTCAGAGGCTGTGGGTACCAACCCACGTCTGTCTGGATCTAAAGTCTTTTTTAATATATATGTCAGTTCCCCTTCAGTATGAAGGATCATTTGAAATGAGGATTTATCTAAAACGAGACATGGACTTGGAAGATTTAGTACACAATCACTGTTCTCAGAGACCTTTCAGTCTATCTGGGAAGGAAAAAAAAACCTCATTGCTTCTGCCATCATATTGCAAATATTTGTACAACACTTTATAATTCACCAAACGTGTCCTCCTGATTTCAGTACCCCAGGAAGTGTTTTAGAGCTGGGCTTACTAAGGGACATAAAGGTATATGCAACCGGCGGCGGGGGGCGGGGGGAATGCTGAAGGAGCAGTTAACTGTGATGGATGGGGAAACACAGAGGAAGGGGCAGTGGAGCTGAGTCTTGAAGGAGGACAATTTCTATGGCAGAAGAGACAGCGGCGTGATGGATGGTACATGGCCATGCTGCAGCCTCACCTCCCTCTTATCCAACCTCCCCTATGCAGCCAGAGTGAGCTTTGTAAAACACAAGACTCTTGCTTCCTGGCTTACAAGGTTTGGGTGACTCCCACTCTCCTGGAATAGAATCCCAGCTCCTTGGGGTGATTTGGGAAGCTGCAGTCCTCGCACACCATTATTCTCACCATTTTCACCTCCTATTGGACAGGTGCAATGCTTGCTTCAAAAACACCAAGCCCTCTCTCTCCTTGGAGCTTTTATTCCGAATGGTCTTTATTGAATGTCCTTCAGTTCTTTGCCCTCCTACCTTTCTGCCAGTGTTTCTTTATTCTTTTGGGATTTGGTCAACCATCTCCTCTGTTCTTGGGGCACCGTGTGCTGGCCTCCATCATAACTGACATCTGAAATAGCCTCTTTTGTGAGACGTCCTGAATCTCCCAGATGACAAACAACTGGAGGGCAAAGAATGCCTTGTTCACTATGCACACAGCACTTAGTGTATTGTAAGTGATCAATAAGTATTTGTTGAATGAATAAATGGAGCTGCTCCCAACGATTGAGGGTGCTGATCTGCGCTTAGGGATAACACTGGTTTTCACAGTGAATGCAAGAGAAAGATCTTAAAGTAACCAGTATGTCAAAAGTGCAGGACTCAAGCAATTTTGCAATGAATCTATTCCAACCCAGGTCTGTCTGGCTCCAAAGTCTTTTTCAATATATCTGTCAGTGTCCCTTCAACATGAAAGACCATTTGAAATGAGGATTTATTTAGAATATGACATAGACTTGGAAATGGAGCTGTTCCTGCCTACTAAGGTTGCTCCTCTGACCTTAGGAATAATACTCGTTTTCATAGTGAATGTATGAGGAAGATCTTAAAGTAATCCGTATGTTGAAAGTGCACGACTCATGCAATTTTGCTACAAATCTATTTTATTTGTGTCTTCCATGTTTCTATGCATTTATTTAATAGAACTTTTTTCTACCCTAGCCCCTGGATAAAAATGTGGACAGTCAAAAACAAAACATAACAAAAGATGGGGGAAAATGTGGACAATCTTTTCTAGTTATCCTTGGTTTTTCTAAATCAACTCAATTTAGTAGTAAGAGAATCAGCAGCCAAGAATCTTTCAGCTGGACTGCTATGATAAGCTTCTAAATGCCCCCGCCCCCCATCCCCACCAGTGTGTCTTTCTGACTTGCTAGAGGATAGGTGAAGTTATTTCCACAAAAATTTTATTGGCTCCCAACCACCTGCAGAATCTCATCCAAATTTTTTTTAGGAGGGTGGGAACTGGGGATTGAACCCAGAGGGGCCCTTAACCCTGAACCATATCCCCAGCCCTTTCTATTTTTTTTATTTTTATACAGGGTCTCACTCAGTTGCTTAGGGCCTCACTAAGTTACTGAGGCTGGTTTTGAATTTGCAATCCTCCCGCCTCAGCCTCCTGAGCCACTGGGCATATCCAAATTCTTAACCTGGCATCCAACAGTCTCCATGATCTGACTCCAGTCCATTCATTCAGATTTACCTTTCATCAATTCATATAATCTGTGCTATCAAATTTCTCAGAGTTCCCTGAACATGCTTTTATTATTCCATTAGTCTGGATGCTTGATCTCCTTATTTGTCTACTAAGTCAGACTCTGTCTTCTGAGGTCTGATTCAGAAGCCACCTTCTCTGGGAGGTCTTGCATAGTTCCCCAGTTGGAATTTCTAAGTCATTTCTCAGTATCCCCAAAGCTGCAGTAGGACTTTAAAGCAAGATCCCTGCTTCTCACTCCAATTAAACGTATAATTTGTGAGTGTCTAGTTGTATTAGGTGCATAAGCTATTGGCTTCTGCCATGCAGGGGTCTTATGGGGGTGTGTTAAGCAGGAAATGAAGATCTGTGGATTGGTAAATTGTGGATACTTTCAGAAGAAATAGGAAGTGATTCCCCCCTGCCATTTTGGAGGGTAGTGAAGGATATTCTGGGTGGGTAGTTAGGGGACAAAGTCAGGACACTGAGGATGATAGCTGACTAAGGAAATCGCCATTTCCTCTCAGCAAAGTCTATCCCTGGAACCCCTGGGTTTCAATAAAAGCAAGAGAGGACAGGACTCAGTTGGCAATGTATTCCCAATAATGCGATGGTCTGCTGAACCCAGAAAAGCTAAAAATGATGATCAAGTTGTGTTGTTTTACATGTAATTTCCTAAGCAAGAGGAACACAATAGTGTTGGTAGAAGTATAACTGCAGTAGCAAAGGAAAAACCCTCAGCTTGGATGCTACATCAAAAGAAGACTGTTCATCATATTTTGGGAAAATTAAATGTGAGACCTACATTTGGGGATTGTTTCCTGGAGAGGTACACCCTGTGCCTCACAAGTGCACCTTGCACATGTTGTGGCAGATTGCCTGTCCTCCTGTACCTACCTCAGTGGCAGTTCAATTGCTTTGTCTTGTGTCTGATCGAGCAGTTTGTACTTTTTGTTCTATGCATCTGTAATGCTGTCTTTGTTAGTGCTTTGTACATTTGAGGTACTTGACGACTTCATTGTTAATGAAGGACTGGCCTTTGAACTGCTGATCTAGCCGAGCAGCATTCCAGGTGTTTCTGCCACTCACAGCTAAGCTCAAGTCTAACTAGGACAATACCTAGAAAAAAAAAATCTTGCACATGTACAAGAATAGCCATAATATGATTGCTCATTACAAAAACAAGTAAGGAAGTGCCCAAATGTCCAACAAAAATTGAATGAATGCCTTTTTCCTGTAAATTCATACAGTATCATATACAGAAATGAAAATGAACATATAAAATATGGCTAAATCTAAAAAAAATACATATTAAGCAAAATAGAATATGGAAGAATACAGATAGAATAATTTCAGGTGTGATATAAAGTTCAAACACGGACAAAAATATATTATCTCGGCATACTAGATATAATAGGAAGTACAAGTTTGTAAGAGCAAAAGAAAATGAATACTACAAAGTTCAGCAGGTTGACCACCTGTGGATGGAGAAGGAGAGGGTCATCAGGGTGGTGTAGCTAGAGGACTTCAGAGATACTGGAATTCGTATTGATGAAACTCTGGGAAGGCATATGGCAAGTATGTTTCCTCCTTTACTCTAAACTGGATCAATATACATATATTATCTTTGCATTTCAGGGTATATTTCTTAATTTTAAAGATTTTTCCATTGCCTTCTGAGGAGACCTGTCACTGTTTGCTTGTTCACCTTGTCTCTATGATGACAGCCTTAAAGCATCTTAGAAAACCAGCAGAGTTAGAAGTAGACTTTGTCTACTCAGGCTACTCCACGTATTGGGTGAGGAAGACAGCTAGCTCCAAAGAGAAAGAACAAAAGCAAACAATGCTTATGTGAAGCATGATACCTACTCACACGCATCACTTTCTATCTGTCACCACTCAATCAGATTCTAGTTTTCTTTAAGTTAGTGCCAAGATCCCTTTCTGATAGAAAGCAGAAATACATTAATTCTTCAAAAGTTTGTTAAGTACCCACTGTATTGTATGTCTCTCTTTGCACTGCAGATACCAGCGTGAACAATATAGACACAGCACAAAGAACCTCAAGTACTTAACATGATGCTTTGAGTATAAGAAGCATCATACAGTGAGGCGACCATTCTTAATAACACTACAGTAGATTGAAAACCTTGAAGCTTTGAGGCATTGAACATCAAAATCCCCCCAAGACAGTTTTCCCCACCTTTAAAGGTTTACCTCTGAAATAGTATGTTTGAGTAAGTTATTTAATTCTACAGGATCAAAAAATATTAGAATTTTGGGCTAGGGTTGTAGCTCAGTGGCAGAGAGCTGGTCTTGTGTGTGAGGTACTGGTTTCAATCCTCAGCCCCACATAAAAGTAAATAAATTAAAAAAAATGTGTGTCCATTTACAACTAAAAAATATTTTAAAAGCATATTAGAATTTTAGTGGCTTTAAGCAATAGTATATTTGTTGTTCATGTGTCTTCTGCTTTGATCCAGGGCTGCTTTTTAGTGAGCCTGTCCTCTGTCAGCTCAGGATTTCTGGCATTTTGTGCAGTGACATATTTCAAGGCTCGCTCCTACAATGACCACGGCAGGCTGGGGAAAAACTAGCTACGGAGTCTTCAGTTACACTGTGTGGGCTAAAGCAAGTTACATGCCTCCTTTTAACATCCAGGGGCCTGGAAAAGGGCAATTCTAAGGAGTCTGGAAGGAGTGGGGACCAAATAGCAGTGAATAGTGGCTCATCCGTGGGTAGTCTAATTAAGGGACACATGACAAAGTGCTCTCAAACAATCACCCCCCAGCCCTACCTCCATTTAAGATCTGAACAACCCTACAAGGAAGTTATTATTTCATCTTTCCAGATGAGAAAGTATCCCTTGCTTACCTAAGATCACTTTTATTATAAGAGGTAGAGAAAGAACTCAAGTCCTGTGCTTAACAATAGTAATGTTTTATTGCCTCTTTCATATCGCACATAAAGGAGTGAATCATGATTATTATTCATGCTCTGCTTTTAAGCTCCTAAACATTAGCATAATAAGAGTCATACATCTTATGCCTGGAGATGTTCATTATTCAGAGCAATAATCATCAGCTCCGATTGGCTCCCCTATACATACTGTACACTTCATTATATAGAGGACCATTATTCAACTGGTTTATCAGTGCTTACACTCCCAATTTCTTTTTCCAAAAGTTTTAAAATGCTGAGAATTACAAACTGCCTTAGTAACTTCCATAATACTTTCTCTCCTAGTTCAACTGTTCGCTAGACAGCCATTAGTCGGCATGGTAGGCTGAAAAATGATCCCTCAAAGATGTCCATGCCTTAATTCCTTAGACCTATGAGTATATTATCTTATATGGAAAAAGGAATTTTGAAGTTTGCAATTAATTCAAGGATTTTGACTCAGGAAATCTATCCTGGATTATCAGGATGGGCTCAAGGGTCTTTACAAAAAAAAAAAAGAGAGAGAGAGAGAGAGGAAGATCATGGTCAAAAAAGGAGGTCATTGCAGAAGCAGAGCATGTGGAGATAGTGGAAAGGACGTGAGTCAAGGAATGCAGACGATCTCCAGAGTTTGGAGAAGTCCAGGAAATGAATTCTCCAGAGGCAACCACCCTGCCAAAGTCTTGGTATCAGCTCTGTAGGCCCCCATTTCAGACTTCAGATCTCCAAAGCTGTCAGATAATACATCATTATTGTTTTTAGCTGCAGCTTGTGGTAATCTGATACAGGGAACAACAGGAAATGACTACTATAGGCCAACAGAAAAAGCAGGATCATGTAGCAGAGTTACACCTCGCCCACGGCCCTCCTGGGCCTCCCTCAGGAGATGACTTCTCCCCATATGAGTGTCCTCAAAACTTCCTTATTGGTTTCCTTGTATCATCATTTGTTCCTTCTGTCTACTTTTTTATTACTTATCACAGCACAGAGCTTTGAGAATAAAAGAGTATTTTGACTCCTGTTAGAAATAATTGCAAGATACCTCCTCTCGTCCATTTTGGAAGAAGATAGGGTGGAGAATTAAACTGGGGAAAGAAGCAAGATGGAGAAGAAGTCGCATGGGGCTTAGGAACCAGATAGAGTTGAACTTGATTGAACCTCTACTGGGCACCAGAAAATGTAACGTGTGGCCCCCTTTCAGGCGCTGATTTGAATAAAAAAGACCATTAAAAAGACAACTGGAGCATTTGTCATGTTTCAAATGTAATTACCCGTATAAATTATGCTGTCATACTTTGTCATTTTGACCATATTTTTAGAGATGTGTATTCAAGTATAGAGGGATGAAAATGACATGCTATCCGGGCTTTGCTTTAAAATCCTATAGGAGAAGGGAGTACGGATGGACAAAACGATGTGACAAAACCTTCATAATTATTGACTTTTCTGACTTTTTCTTACTTTTTCATAGGGAGCAAATAAAAATAAAAGGACTAGCTCAGTCTTGTTAATGGAAAGATTTCAGTAAAAAATAAAGGTAATAAATAAAGGCTCTGTTCCTTTGAAAATTCTAGGTCCTTGCAGAGCTCAGGGGATGGCAGGTGAAATCAATACAAGTGTCCTTATGACTAAGCCTCTCTCCAAATTGCTCCCCTAGGGGGTTAGGTTCTTCTTATAGATTACGACAGCACTGACATTTTCGAAAAGAAAAATAGGCTCACCAAACACTTAATATGCTGGACTTGTTGCTGGCACATACTAAGAGAGAATCACAAAAACCGATAGCACAGTCTCAGTCTTTCCGGAAGGCATCCTGTCCTTATTCTTAGAATTTGGAAATCATCTAAAGCCCAGAAGAAAAATAACACTGCTTAGAAATTTTGACCCCTAGCAGGTCATGGCTGCTTAGTTTTTCTTCCAAAAGGGATAGGTAAAAGTAATATGCGTTGTTTGCTGTGCTGCTCTGTGCTATACCACCATCGGCCCAGGTGGGAGGACAGCGTTGGCTGCCCTGTTGTCTGTTTTCTGGTAGCTGTTTCCCAGTGCGGGGAGATTTTAGGGCAGGTACAGCCAAGAGAGTAACAATTTCCATGCTGAAAAGGTCACCTGTAAGTGCCTCTCAGCCTCAGCAGCAGGGCTGATTTCCTCCTGATTAGTATTGTAATTTCAGAGGAAATTAGAACGAAGGAGTACTATATTCTGTGTTGCTGATAAGAACAGTTTTTACCTCTACATGCAGAGCTAGAGGTATAATATGGCAAAATGTTTATGATGAATTAAGTGAACGCAGTTGCTCGTCATAGAAACCCATGGACACTGTCACAAAGCCAGTGATGTGTATGATCACCTGAGCATTAAGTTTATTTCAAACGCTTTTTGAATAACAACATGCAATAGGCACTACCACAAATACCAAGAAGGAAGAACTGACGCCTACCCTCAGAGAGCTGAGTGCCTGGTCTTGGTTTTTATTTTCCAAAGATCAGTATGCAGAGTACCATAAAATCCAATTTTACCTTTTCCCCGAGGGACTTTGTGATCCCCTCCCCTAGTTCTGCTCATTGCCATACGTTATATCTTCCACTCATGTGTGTAGGACAGGTGATCCTATCAAGGCTAAAGAATCACCTGGAGGCCCATTTCCCCACACCTGACATCTGCCTCTTGAGGAAAGTGTTCTTTTGGTCTAATCCATACCTTTCCCTTCTCTTAAACATCCACATTTCTCACTAGCAGATTTGTGTCTTCCAGACTTTCTCCAATAAAGAAACCCATCCCTCTTAGTGTTTCTCAGACTTATTTGACCTCAGAACGATTTTCACCAAATAGCTTTTTTTTGTGTGTTTTGCAAAACATACTTTGAACAATCAATTCAGAGGCACCTTGAACCATTAGAATTATTGGCTCTGCTCTGAATTCAACTGAAGAGGAATGTGTCCAAATAAGAACCACTTTTGCTGCCTTCTCTGACCTCTGACCTATTTAAAGCTGCAATCTAAGAGACCCCAAATCTTATAAGGTCTTATGAGTTTCTTGTTATTCAGCTTTATTCAGGTTAAAGATAATCGTACGCTTGACTTACCTGAAGTTCTATTTAAAAATAAATTAAATGTTAAAGTTGAGAAAGTTGAGCAGGGTTAGTTGTGTTGCACCATTGCTTGGAGCAGGGGAGGGATATGGTGGTCATGTTTTCTATTCATCTAATCTAAACAGAAACAGTGCTTCCTGGGTTTGTGTGACATAGACAATCTGAAGATTTCCTGTCCTTGGAAAGGCTGATACTGTGAGTGGAGGAATTTGTCATCTCTGGCGTGTAATACAGTGTCTGATGCATAGTAGGTACTTGATAAATTAATTAGCAAGGAGCAAGATTAATGAAGAGATGAGTGAATAGTCTAGCTTCAGGTACCATGTTCATTCAATACCTATTCTTTGGGGAAAGCAATAGATCAATGAGGTTAAGGAGACTACCTATAATATGGCACCTAAGTAGTAGTACCTCAGCTGGAAGAATTTGAGAAATGGAAGAATTCTCTGGCCTTTCCTTGAAGCAGACCACTAGACTCCTATGTGAGAGGTGCCTTCCCTATGCCCAGAGCAAAGAAATACCTTATTCTCAAAGATAAGAGAGATGATGAGAAGAATCTGAATAGGCCTTGCTAAAAATTTCGCAATTTACTATTCTTAGCTCAGACTTTAATCCTAAAATATTCTCCCATAACTGTTGTTCTTCATCAAACCTTGTATAAAAATGTTCCGATCTAAGCACTTCTTCTGGACTTCATTTCCCCACAGGGGCTCCTGTGTCATGTATATTAAATAATTTCTTATACTTATCTCTTGTTAGCCTGTCTGTCTTTTGTAGTAGTGGCCCCAGCCAGGAACTTAAAAGTGTAGAAAGATTTTTTTTTTCCCTTCCCTATCAGGCAAAGCTAGGTAAAGAGAAGCTACAGCTGAACACCAGCAGTCACCAGATATACCACACTGTGGTCATGGCTTGGGATGCAGGACTTAGTCACAAATCAGGCCCACAGAAGGACATAATGGCCAAATTTACTTCTCCAGACATTTAGGTTGACTCCTAAAGTTAAACTTATGTTTTCAGATGAAAGAGTGCAGTTAAGAGAGATTCTCAGATGTGGTTTCATGGCACTTTTGCCGTAAAATGTGTGGAAGCTAATACACAATAAGAGATGAGAGGGAAAGAATAGATATTCAGTAGATTAGACAAAGGGAAATGAAGGGAATGGAGGTAGAATAGGATAAGGAAAGATAGTGAATTAATCCAAAATAATTTTCCTGTGTGCATATATAAATACACCACAGTGAACCCCACCGTCTTATACATCCATAGAATGGGGTCTTAAGTAGAATAAGATATATTTCAAGCTTGTATAATTATGTCAAAATAAATTCTACTTCATGTAGAATAAAAAAAAGCCAATAAAAATTTTAAAAGCCAATAAAATAAAAATGTTTAACTATCGGTAAGTGGCAGAAAGATCAATAGAAGGAAGGGAACAGAGGTTGGGGAGATATACTAAGAACAGAATTAAAAAAAGCTATAGTCCATGCTTTTATAATTATATCAAAATGAGTTCTATTTTCATATATAACTAAAAAAACCCAATAAAAAACAATTAAAAAAACCGAAACTGAATTAAAAAAAAAAAAAACCACAAGAATGTAATAGGTCATATACACTTAAAGAAAGAATAAGATTTCTTTCATCTTTGAAGTCTTTAGCAGATTGCCTGTGATGTGGGTCACATTCTAGTTTAATACTTTTTCAATAATGAAATTGTTTACTTTCTCTTATGCCTTGGTGGAGAGTTCTCCTAGGTTGGGAGCAGATTTTTAATTACATTCTCCTATAGGGCCAGAGTGAGGATGAAGCCAGGGTGTTTGTCTTCCTCTGCTTTGAGAGGTATCTCTGCCAATGGTTTAGCTTCCACCTGGCAGACTTTCCCACCAGAGTCTCAGATTCCCCAAGTATCATTGGCATCAGGACTTTGGTTGACACCATTTGTCCCCTTTGTTCTTCTACCCCTATTGTTGTTTGCAACTTCATATTGAGGCTAATATCTGGATGGTCTCATGGTCTCCTCTTTGGTTTCAACTGTCCTAACACTGTTATTTGAAGGTGAGCTATGAGAAGTTAACAATGACCTAGAGGAGCCATCTCAGAAAATACCAAAGGACAAGTAGTTAAAAAATATTAAAAAATAAAATGAAATATAATCATATACTTGATTCACCCAAAAAAAAATGTAGAGGGGAAAAAAAAGGACACATACACAAAAATAACGACGAAAGGTTGGACAAATTTAAAGTAAATACCAAGATAGACTTAAATACCACTACATTAAATATTATATAAAATGTAAATTGGCTAAGTGCTTCCATTAGCCCAGAGATTGTCAGACTAGATTAAAAAAGAAACAGTATAGTTGAAAATGTATAAATGGAAAAAGGACTATAATGCAAACACTAGGCACAAGCGATCTGAGTGCTATGATAAGATCAGTTAGTAAATGGAGAAGATGGGATTCAAACCCAGAGCATCTGTTATAACTCTCCAGTGTTTCCTTCAATAATCGGAAGAATGAAACTTAGTTTATAATCATATAAAAAACAAGATATTTTCATTGATTCCAATGTCACATGGCTGTTTTCTATGTCAGAAAAAAAAATGCTACTGATTAAACTCTGACATGTCATCAAATATACACTCTAATTTCAGAGATGTTCAATGTGATCAGAGATGTTAAATGTGAAAAATTGTGCATGTTAGAGTCAAGAAAATGATACCCCAAAATGAGGCACTATGGACTTCAAATTGAGAGTACCTGAGGTGCAACAAATTCAGGGAAAAATTTTGTTCAAATTTCCCTTATCTACCTAAAGGCCAGAACAGCCAAAGAGGAATGCAATTGCTTCAAATCTTCTTACTGAAATTTCATTACCCAAGGAAGATTAAACTCGTGGCCCAGGGAAAGACTGAAACTCAAACACCATCCCTGGAGCCTAGAAGAATTTTGTACCAGTCATTGTCCGTTCCCTGGGCTCATTCATTTCCCCTAAAGCCCATTTATTGCTCCTCTAAAATCGTCTACAGTCTCTCCCTCTACTTCCTTCTCCCCCATGAAGAGGGAATTTAAGCCTCAACCATCTGGCCCTTCTTTGAATTTCATAGTTTGTGTGGATCCCAGGCACAAATGCATGTGAATAAATTTGCTTGTCTTTTCTCTTGTTAATCTGCCTATTGTCTATTTGTTTCAGTTGGGAAAACTTCAGAGGTAACATTTGAACAGCCTACAGATGAAATATGGGAAATATTCTCTCCTTTTTAGGGGAGGAAAACTTTATTTTGTCTCATAGTTTCAGATAGGTTGACTTCATTGCTCTGACTCTGAGGCAAGGCAGAACATCATGGTAGAAGGGTGTGGCAGAGGACAGCTACTCAGGTCATGAGAGATAGGAGGCAGAAACACACACACACACACACACACACACACACACAGATGCCAAGGACAAAATATCAATCCAAAGGCACACCCCTAGTGACCTACTTTCTCCAGCTACACCCTACCTACCTACAATTACCACCCAGTTAATCTATTCATGTGGATTAATTCACCATTTAGGTCACAGTTCTCATAATCTAATTTTTCATCTCTGAACATTCTTTTTTTTCCTGATTAGTTATACATGACAGCAGAATGCATTTCAACTCATTGTGTACAAATGGAGCACAACTTCTCATTGTTCTGGCTGTACACGATGCAGAGTCACACCATTCATGCAATCATACATGTACATGGAGTAATAATGTCTGTCTCAGTCCACCATCCTTCCCACCTCCACTTCCCACCTCATGCCACTCTGCCTAATCAAAAGTTCCTTTATTCTTCCCAAGTACCTCCCCCCCCCCATTATGGATCAGCATCCACATATCAGAGAAAACATTTGGCCTTTGGTTTTGGGGGGGATTGGCTTATTTCACTTAGCATGATATTCTCCAACTTCATCCATTTATCTGCAAATGCTATAATTTCATTCTTTAAGGCTAATATTCCATTGTGTATATACACCACATTTTCTTTATCCATTCATCTGTTGAAGGGCATCAAGTTTGGTTCCACAGTTTAGCTATTGTGAACCAAGCTGTTATAAATATTGGTGGCTGCATTATTGTAGTATGCTGATTTTAAGTCCTTTGGGTATAGACCAAGGAGTGGGATAGCTGGGTCAAATGGTGATTCCATTTCAAGTTTTCCAAGGAATCCCCATACTACTTTCCAGAGTGATTGCACCAATTTGCAATCCCATCCCATACAATACGAGTGTATTTCCCCCCCTCCCCATATCCTTGCCAACACTTATTGTTGCTGCATTCTTGATAATTGCCATTCTGACTGGAGTGAGATGAATTCTTAGGGTAGTTTTGATTTGCATTTCTCTAATTGCTACATAGGTTGAACATTTTTTCATATATTTGTTAATCAATTGTATATCTTCTTCTGTGGAGTGTCTGTTCAGTTCCTTTGCCCATTTATTAATTGGATGATGATGATGATGATGATGATGATGATGATGATGATTTGGTGTTAAGTTTTTTGAGTTCTTTGTATATCCTGGAGATTAGTGCTGTATTTGAGGTACGTGTGGTAAAGATTTTCTCCCATTCTATAGGCTCTCTCTTCACATTACTGATTGTTTCCTTAGCTGAGAAGAAGCTTTTTAGTTTGAATCCATTCTATTTATTGATTCTTTTTTAAAAAAAATATTTAATTGATTTTATTTTTAAATACATGACAATTCTTATTACCCATACAGAGCACAATTTTTCATATCTCTTTATATAAAATATGTTCATACCAATTCATGTCTTCATACATGTACTTTGGATAATAATGTCTATCACATTCCACCATCATTGCTAATCTCCTGCCCCCTCCCTTCTCCTCCCACCCCTCTGCCCTATCTAGGGTTCATCTAGGGTTCTACCTAGGGTTGTATCTGGGTTCATACTCCTCCTCCCTACCCCATTATGGGTCAATCAGTTTATATCAGAGAAAACATTCGGCATTTGTTTTTTGAGGATTGGCTAACTTCACTTAGCATTATTTTCTCCAACACCATCCATTTACCTGCAAATGCCATGATCTTATTATCTTTTATTGCTGAGTAATATTCCATTGTAATATTCCACTTTTTTAAATCCATTTATTTACTGAGGGGCATCTAGGTTGGTTCCATAGTTTAGCTATTGAGAATTGTGCTACTATAAACATTGATGTGGCTGTGTCCCTGTAGTGTGCTGTTTTTAAGTCCTTTGAGTATAGACCGTGAAGTGGGATAGCTGGGTCAAATGATGGTTCCATTCCCAGTTTTCCAAGAAATCTCCATACTGCTTTCCATATTGGCTACACCAATTTGCAATCCCACCAGCAATGTATGAGTGTGTCTTTTTCCCCACATCCTCACCAACACTTATTGCTGTTTGTCTTCATAATAGCTACCATTCTGACTGGAGTGAGATGATATCTTAGAGTAGTTTTAATTTGTATTACTCTAATTGTGAGAGATAATGAACATTTTTTCATATATTTGTTAATTGCTTGTATATCCTCTTCTGAGAAGTGTCTGTTCATGTATTTGGCCCATTTATTGATTGGGTTATTTGTTTTTTTGGTGCTTAGCTTTTTGAGTTCTTTATATACCCTAGAGATTAGTGCTCTGATGTGTGAGGGGAAAAATTTGATTCTTAATTATATTTCTTATGCTTTAGTAGTCTTGTCAAGGAAGTCAGGTCCTAAGCTGACATGATGAAGATTAAGCGGAGGGAAGCAATTAAATATAAAATCTTAAATATAAAATCTCTGGTCTGATTCTTAGGCCCTTGATCCAGTTCGAGTTGAGTTTTATGAAGGGTGAGAGATAGGAGCTTAACTTTATTTTGCTGCATATAGATTTCCAGTTTTCCCAGCACCATTTGTTTAAGAGGCTATCCTTTCTCCAATGTATATTTTTGGCACCTTCGTCTAATATGAGGTAACTGTATTAATGTGGGTTGGTCTCTGTGTCCTCTATTCTGTACCACTGGTCTACAATTCTATTTTGGTGCCGACACCATGGTGTTGCTATTGTTGCTATTGCTCTGTAGTATAGTTTAAGCTCTAGTATTGTGATGCCTCCTACTTTACTCTTCTTGCTAAGAATTGCTTTGGTTATTCTGGATATCTTATTTTTCCAAATGAATTTCATGATTTTTTTTTTCTATTTCTATGAAGAATGACATTTGGGATTTTAATAAGAATTGCATTAAATCTGTATAATGCTTTTGTTAGCATGGCCATTTTGACAGTATTAATTCCTCCTATCCAAGAATATGGGAGAGCTTTCCATCTTCTAAGGTCTTCTTCAATTCCTTTCTTTAGTGTTCTGTAGTTTTCATTGTAGAGGTCTTTCACCTCTTTTGTTAGGTTGGTTCCCAAGTATTTTATTTATTTATTTACCTATTTATTTTTGTAGCTATTGTGAATGGGGTAGTTTTCCTAATTTTTCTTTCAGAGGTTCATCACTGATGTATAGAAATGCATTTGATTTATGGGTGTTGATTTTATATTCCGCTACTTTGTTGGAGAAGTATTCTCTTCTTAATAATTCAAATTAATTTTTGTCTGTATGATCAAACTTAAATGGACCAGTGAAACGTAATCTCTGTTCTTCTTGAAGTTGTGGAGGACAAAGCAATTAAATATAAAATCTTAAAGATGACAAACTTACTTGCTCATAGTTCTAGAGGCCCAGAAGTCCATAATTTAGATGTTGGCATGGCTGAGCTCCTTCAGAGGCCTGTAGGGGAGGGTCCTTCCTTGCCTCTTACAGCTCCAGGTAGCCTAAGGAGTTCCTAGACTTAAAGGTATGCAATTTTAATTTCTGTCTTCACATAGCTATCTTCTCTTAATGTTTGTGTCTTTCTCCCTTATAAGGACATAAGTCATTTGGATTAGGGTCCACCATCATCCATGTGATCTCATTCCAACTTGATTTCCTTTGCAAAGGCCCTATTTCCAGTGGGGGGAAAAACACGTGTTTTTCTTTTTCTTTTTCTTTTTTTATTGGTTGCTCAAAGCATTACAATGCTCTTGACATATCATATTTCATACATTTGATTCAAGTGGGTTATGAACTCCCATTTTTACCACATGTACAGATTGCAGATTCACATTGTTACACATCCATGTTTATACATACTGCCATACTAGTGTCTGTTGTATTCTGCCGCCTTTCCTATCCTCTACTATACCCTCTCCCCTCCCCTCCCCTCCCCTCCCATCTTCTCTCTCTACCCCATCTACTGTAATTCATTTCTCTTTTTTTTCTCTTTCTCCTCACATCATCTTATATGTAAATTTGTATAACAATGAGGGTCTCCTTCCATTTCCATGCAATTCCCCTTCTCTCTCCCATTCCCTCCCACCTCTCGTCCCAAACACATGTTTTTCTATTACCCATTTTAGGTTGTCTGTGGCCCCTGTAACAAAAAGATTCACAAGAGAACATCACACAAATATATCTAATGTAGACTTTACATGACACAAAAGGCTTCATTCCGAAATGAAGACCCAAAGAAACAAAGTGCAACCAGAGTATCTCAGGTAGTAGGCTGGATGAAAAGTGGATAGTTGTGGAGAGATATGATGGAGTGGAAAGAAGGAGGTGAATGTCATCTGGGGGAAACTTAGCAGAGACAGCTTGTTCAGATTCCTTTCTGTGTCCCTTCATCTTTAGAGACAAGGATGCTCATTTCCTTTGGGAATAGGGAGGATGCCTATTGCAGGAGGTTCTTTTGACCTGTTTAGGGAAGGTCAGAAAATCCTTCCAAAGTTTCACAACCTGCATCACTGGAAAAGGGCTGGTGAAGGTTAAGGCTACTTTCACTTGGGCCATTTTCTCAAATTGCTTCAATTTAAAATATTTTAAATATGCCAAGGTAACATATTTTGGATTAGTGTGTGTGTCCTGAACGTCATTATTCCAAGCAAAGTCATGTTTATAGGTAATGGAGGTTAGAAGTTCAGTATATCTTTCCGGAGATAAAAGTTAATACACAATAGCTTCCAAGACACACACACACACACACACACACACACACACACACACACACATTTATTCAGAAATGGAGAATATAGAATGGTGTCCTGTCCTCCTGCAATGCCCTTGAAATGTCATTACTCCCATCAAAACTGGTGACACTCTTCCTTTAGTGTTTGGGACACAGGGATTTTGCTGGGACTATCTAGAATCCAGAAGGCATCCGTCACCTTAAAGGTCCTGTATTGTCACTTTTTAGCTTCCAGGAGGCACAGGCTAGGTCCCTTTCCTTGTGGCTCTTGCACACTGTGTGGCATTCCTTTGTTCTAGGAGACATAGACCTCTCTATCCCCGGCCTTCCTTCTCATCTACCGTAGGCTGTGTCCGTATCAGGGGCCACAGACAACCTTCTCCTTTGATGATTATCTGGGACAAATTGACTCTCCTGGGGATAGGTTTTCAGGGGATTTTGCCTCAGCCTGGCCAGGTTCTTCCCCAGGGGCAATTAGCACAGAGCTAACTGCCTATCTGAATATCAGGACAAGGAGGCCATCACAGATGACAGATTGATGATTGATATCAAAATTGTACCCCCAATTGCACAAGAATTAAACCGAATAAAAAGAGAATGTCTTCAATTAACAAGTTTAAACAACAGCACCCATCAGAAGAAGGATCGCTCTCTCCTCTCACACAGAAGCAAATTCTTCTTTGCTTGCCCCAAATCACCGGCTATGCATTAATACCACCTGTGGATGGACAGCAGGAAGAACTGGTTAATCCAGCATTTCTTCCCCACCACTTCCTTTCTTTCTCCTCCTAAGAATTAGTTTTTCGGTCTTTTTTTTCCTCCTGGCATTCACTCCTCACAAGCCAGTATGCTTGATGGCAAACCATCTCCTTACGAACACATCATCTCCTTTTTCCAGGGCTTTTTCTCTCTCTAACCTAATTATATCATGAAATTCTCTTTCTCCAGACTTGTCAGGAGCTCAAAAGTGGCCCTAATTACAAATGATGGGCATAAGGACACTCTAATGACACACTTAGAGCTAGGAGAACAAGAGTCGTTAAGTGTTCTGGGAAAGTGAGGACATTAGACTAACATAACCGTCACTTGCAAAGTCCTTCAAAGTCCTCAGAAGTCTCCTTCAGGATCACTGGGAAAGTTTCTGTATACCTCTCTGTCTTTCTCTAATCATGTCTGACCCTCTTCAAGTAGCATTGTGCGAGTTGAGTAAATTTAAGTATTCACCCATACGGCTTTATCTCTGGGTAAGACTTTGGAGATATTTTATGCTGAGGGAGCTATGACTCAGAAGAAGTTACTTGCTGAAGATCACATGGCTAATCAGTGATGAAGGGTTTGTGCTAGGCCTCTTCTCTCTCTCTCTCTCTCTCTCTCTGTGTTCTTTTCTCTCTCTCTCTCTCTCTCTCTCTCTCTCTCTCTCTCTGTGTGTGTGTGTGTGTGTGTTCATATTGGCTTATGCCCTGATGATTCATTTTGCTGTCTGTTTGACCAGTAAGTCCATCTACTCATTCAGTTGATATCCACTGAGCTCCTACTATGTGCCAGCCACTGTTTTCAGTCTTACCAGACTTATAGAGGTAACCAAGGCAGACACAGCTCCTGCTCCTGCTGAGGTGACATCCCTTCTAGAAAAGCACAAAGAAAAACATAAAAAATTCAATGACCTGGCACCGTGGTGCATGCCTGTAATTCCAGAGGCAGAGGCAGGAGGGTTGCAAGTTTTAGGCCAGCTTCACCAACTTAGTGAAACCCTGTCTCAAAATAAAAAGTAAAAAGGACTGGGGATGTAACTTAGTGGTAGAGCATCTCTGGATTCAATCCCCAGTGCTGAACAAAAAAAGAAAGAAAGAAAGAAAAGAAATTGAAAATTCAAAGCAGTATTTGCCCTGAAAGTTGATAGGTTGGTAATGGAAGCACTCAATACTGCTTACCTGGAACAACCTCTCAAGTAAGTGAAATTTACATGGGGGCATTTTAGCCAGTTTCAGTGTTAAATGATGTCTATGGGTTACTCCAAGAACAATGCAAAATGTATTGTGAGTGGCAAAGATGTAACTTAGGAATATGTTGGAATACAGTTTGTTTTGCAAGAAGAGAATAAAATTTGTTTTCTGATGTGTTCCCCCATTATAATTTGACCATAAGCACAACAGAAAAGAATGGTCAACAATATAGAAAATGACCTGGAATTCTCAAGAAGACACATAGCAGTACACCCTCAGATGTGAGTACATTCAGATTCTAACTAGCAACAGAGCAGACATTTAAAATTTCCATGTACTTGTGATTTTCCTGTATTTATTTCTGTTATTCATTTTGAATTTAATTTCACTGTGGTCAGAGAATATATTTTATATCATATCTATTCTTTTACATTTATTGAGTAGTTGTAATGGTCCACATTTGGTCTATTCTGGAAAACATTCTATGTGCACTGGAGATAATATTCTGTTCTTATCGGATGCATTGTTCTATAAATATCTGTTAGATCTAGTTGGTTTATAGTCTTCTTTGAGTCTTCTATATTCTTCCTGATCTTCTGTCAGTTTTTCTCTCCATTATTTGAAGTGGGGTGTTGAAGTTTACAACTATTGTTGTTGAAAAGCCTATTTCTCTCTTTTTAGTTTGGTCAATTTTTGTTTCCTGCACCGTGGTGCTCTGAGATTAGGTGCATATATATGTTTGTCATCATTTATCCCCATGAGTTGACCTTTTCATAATTGTAACATGTACTCTTTAGCTGGATGTAGAGGTGCAGGCCCACAGTCTCAGCAGTGTGGGGAGCTGAGGCAGAAGGATCGCAAGTTTGAGGCCAGACTGGACAATTTAATGAGATCCTGTCTCAAAAAGGACTGGGGGCCTGGGGCTGTGGCTCAGCCAGTAGCACACCTGCCTGGCATGTGTAAGGCACTGGGTTGGATTCTTATCACCACATATAAATGAATAAAGGTCTATTAACAGCTTAAAAAAAAAAAAAAAAGGACTGGGGATGTAGCTCGGTGGCAGAGCACCCCTGGGTTTTATCCCAAGTTAAAAAAAATAATTCTCTATCTCTAGTAGCACTCTTTGTCATTTATCTTGTCTTATATTAGTACAGCCACCTCAGATTTCTTATGGCTGATGTTTGTATGTCTTTTTCTCTCCTTTCTCTTTCAACTGTTTGTATCTTTGAATCCAAACTGTGTTTCCTGTGAACATATAGATGGATATTTTTTATGCAGTCTGACAGTCTGTGCTCTGATTAAATTGCTTCATGCATTCACATTTGAAGCTACTCTTGATATGATTGAATTTTCATTGACCATTTACTTTATATTTTATATATGTCTCATATTTTTATGTCTATTTTTCTATTGCTGCTTTTTAATATAAATATTATAATATTTTTAATATTAGAAAATATTAAACAAATATTTTCTAATGTAGCTTTTAGATTTTTTGAATGATTTTTTTTACATTTTTTTAATTTATTGGTTGTTCAAAGCATTATAAAGCTCTTGACATATCATATTTCATACATTAGATTCAAGATGGTTATGAACTCCCAATTTTACCCCAAATACAGATTGCAGAATCACATAGGTTACACATCCACATTTTTACATAATGCCCTATTAGTGATTGTTGTATTCTCTTGTATTAAAAAAATTTTTTTTCTTACTGTTTGTTCTAGGGCTTAGCATATGCATCTTATTAAAATTAGTTTTAGGTTTACACTAATTTAATTCAGTGAAATATAGATAGGTTACTCTTACATAGCTTTATTTTCTTTTCCTCCTTTTTGTTGCATTATTTAAAATAATATTACATTTATAACCTATAAACTTAATAATAGTTATATTTATTACTTTATATGACTTTATGGCTCTTTAAAAAGCTGGGAGAGGAAGGAGAATTAGGAAATATTTTTAATATTTTTAGTTTTTGTTATATTTACCCTTTTATTTATCATTTCTGGTCCTCTTCATTTGTTCTTGTGGGTGGATTCAATTTACCATCTGGAGTCATTTCCTTCACTTAATGAGTTTAATGTGAATTTTCAGGACAGCTTTAGGACTCGTAATGTATAATACATGAGAACTTAGAAAAGCAACTAACATTTATGAACAACTAACTGTGATGTAGATTGCATTCGATGCTTTATATATGTTTAGTATTTAATTCTCAAAGTACTTCTTTGACTTGGCCATTTAATAGATGAGGAAACTAAAGCTTTAAGAGGTAATACAGATCTTTTCCAATCATCTTTACTAATTTCATTTCTTTATATAGGTCTTAATCTCTCTCACGTTTGCGCATCAGCACGTGACAATTCTTCTGCCTGGAATTTGCTTCTCTATTGCAGTCTTATCTTCAGGACTGAGATCAACTGCCATCCCCCTGAGAAGCATGAGACATGCCTGTCTCTGTCCCTGGGGCAATTGTAATGGTCTGTCATAGGTCAGGGGAAATACGGAAAATTAAAGTGCATTCAGAGTAGCTGCTCAATAAATATTTGTTGAATCAAACCATATTATAGATGTTAGCTCAACTGTATGTTTGTCAAGACTGTCTTCTCTGCAAGTGATAGAAACAATTCAAACTGGGAAAAAAAGCAGAGCTCATGGGTTCTTACACTGAAAATGTAGCTGGCTTTACTTGTGGTCACCTTTTGTGCTCAGCTGGTATTCAGAGTAAAATTGGTGAATGCCCTCTCTTCCTCTAGCCTCAGCTCTGTTTCTCCCTGACTTAGCTTCACTATTACATGGGTCTCCCCACCAAGATGAAAGGGAATCATGGGTAGCATCAAAGCGTTGGTAGATTTCTCATTGGCAGAGTTTGGTTTTATTGAACCCAAGATACTCACCCCTGGCCAATTATGTGGCCAAGGGAGTGATTTGTTTTTGTGGATGAGGTCTAGTATTCACCTCTATCCAAAGCACGTTCACTAAGAGAAGAGAAGAGAATGCTTCTTAAAGGAAATATTAGGGTGTAGGATTATAAGAAGAAATAACTGTCAGCTATGCTCTATTAGCAGGGCGCTCCTGAGTGTCAGGAATCACATCTTTCTTTTCTCAACTCCTTGGACCTAGTACATATGAGGCATTGAGCATATGTTGAAGGGTTGAAAAATGTGTGTGTGTGTGTGTGAGAGAGAGAGAGAGACTAAATCAGGCTTTCTGCTACACAAAGCTGGAAAAAGAGCTGGATGAATCTTAGGCATTAGGGAAAGCACTGCACTACTTATCCTGATGTGTCCTCCTTCCCCTCTTTCTCCTGCTCTTTTTCTCTTCTTCTCTTCATCCCTCTTCCTTCTTCTTCCTCTCTCTCTCTCTTTCTCTCCAATAATAATATCATAAAAGTTGATCTGATTCAAGATTCAGCATAAACAAAGCAAATGATATTCTAGGAACAAAGTGGAGAACCTTGCTCCTAGGAGGATATAGGTCTGGCTCTAATAGAATTGGGGAGAGATCAACCAGAAGACTTTCATATAAAGCCGAATGGTGCATCATAGGATTTTATAATAGAGACTAGAAGATTTCCCTGTGAATTAAAGGCAAGACAGGTGGCATATGAAAACTGTTTTCAGAATCTTTGGAGTAGGAAAGAATAAAGGAAAGAAGCTTATATTGCTTAGGGGGGACTAGATTGAGACTTATGGGTGAAATCTACATGGGGATAGATTTCAGCTCAAAATAGTGAAGAATTCTCTTTAGCCATTAGAGTCTGACCAATGAGCTGTGTGTGGTTATAATAGTAACTTCTTTTTTTTTTTTTTTGGTTTTATTTTCTCAGAAATTGACCCTAAGACAGGGATTTGAATGCCAATAGCTTATTTGGGAGGTGAAGAGGGATCGTGAAGAGAAGAGGTACAGAGAAGTGAGACAATTAAAAAAGGCCACTTTATCAAGCCAGCCACCACTGAGGAACCTCCAGAAGCATCATGGAATATGCAACTTGAAGCCATTCTATTGAAGAGACAAGGGGCAGAGGCAATTACACACTGGCCCTGATAGTCATTCTTCTAGGACTGCTCCCAGGGAGATTTTGTTCCCTGACACTTCCAGCCCACCTCTTGGGTTGCAAAGCAGGCATCAACAGCAGGAGAGGTGAAATACGGATGCTGGCACAGGAAGTCAGGTTGGAACACACTGAAGTGATAGGGGCCAGGGGTCTGCATGGGGAGGATACTGACAGCACCTACTACGTATTTGTATTACTTTGCTATGTACCCAACACTTGTCACACACCCTATTTTCTCCTCAGTTCAATCCAATCAAGTAAATATTATTTTACTTATAGATGAAGAAACCAAGTATTGAGAAGACAGGTAACTTATGTTGCAGCTCAGAGGAGGCAAAGTTTAAGGTCAAAACCCAGTCTGTTTCACTCTAAATCACAATTATTTTATAATGTCACTGTTTTAGTCAGGCTTGTCTAGAGAGGCAGAACTGATAGACTCCACAGGTATATGGAAAGGCATTTATGAGGGAGATTGGCTCACTTGGTTATAGAGGCTGAGAAGTTCCACGAGAAGCCTTCTGCAAGCTGGAGACCCAGGGACATCAGTAGCATGGCTCAGTTCATGTCTGAAGATCTCAGAACCAGAGGAGTTGATGGTAACTCTCAGACTGAAGCCTGAAAGCTAGGAGGCCACTGGTGTGAATTCCGAGTTGAAAGAATAGAGAACGCAGAGTTCTGACATCCAACGGCAGGAGAGGAAGAGTGTCCTAGTTCCAGGAGAGAAAGAAAGAATTTACCATTCCTCTGCCTTTTGTTCTAATGGAGTGCCCAACTGGTTGGATGGTGCCCGCCTACACTGAAGGCAGATCTTCCCTACTCGTCTACCCACTCACAAACCAATCTCCTCTGGAAACACCCTCACAGTCACACCTAGGGCAATGCCAATCAGCTTAGTCAAACATGAAATCACCTAGATTTTCCTTTCTGCAGAAGTGGGATGAGCTCTGAGTTTACTAAAGAACTAGGAACAAATTAATGCTTTACAGCTGAGTATCTCTTAATTCAGTGCTGTTGACACCCCCAATGAAGCTCACAGTCACCCTGCTGCCAATCTCAGGCATCAGATACAATGACAATCCTGTGGAAATATTGTAGGGAGTTTAGGGTTCAGGGCTGTGAATTCATGCTACCCCAATTGAGCAGCCACAAAAGAGCAGCCTGAAGGCCACGTGTGGACAGAAGCTTGAGAGACAAACTTTCCTTCCCTGAAGTGCAAAAGAGAGGTGACCGGAAGCAGCCTGACGATGCTAGTGAGCTGGTTCTGTGTGTACATCAGTTTGGGGACATTTGGATGCTAGTTCTTGGGAGATTTCCTTCTGAGCTTGTGCTTATGGAGCCCCCAAAAGACGCAGGAAAGTCTGAGGGTTGACAGAATGGAGCGCAATCCTGGTAGACAAGGGCTCAGAGAGTTCAGTGGGGTACAGGGTGGGACTCTGTACCTTCCTATACCAAGGCCCCATATGAAAAGGACTTACTGCTGCCCCAGAACTAAGTTTGTGGCTTTCCCTGGGCACTGCACGGGGGGTTCCTTCCTGGCTACAGTTCATCAGTCCTAAAGAACAGATCTGGTCACTTGCAGCTGTACTAAGTGGAAATTCATGATCACCCAAAACTTGTGCATTGATCTTATTTGGAGGACAGTTCCTTGCAGGTATATTCAAATGAGGCTGGGGGTCATATTGAATTAGGGTGGATTTTAATTCATGACTGGCATCTTTATAATATGAGAGAACTTCAGACATAGAGGTTTAGAGAGGGAAGAGGACCATATGAAGACAGAGGCAGTCACAGGACCCCAAGCCAAGAGATGCCCAGAATCCCTGGCCACCACCAGAACCTAGAGGGGCAAGGAAGGATTCTTTGCAAGAGCCTTCAGAGAAAGGATGGCCTGGCTGACCTTTTGATTTCCGACTTCAAGCCTCCTGAACTGTGGAGAGGAATAAATTTCTGTTGTTTTCAATAACCCAGTTGTGTAAATTTTTTATGTTTTTTTTTTTTTTTTTTAAATTGAAACGCAGGCCATAGCTATAGGACAAAAACTTCTCTGAGCTTGGGTTCCTTCCTTTATGAAATGAGCATGAGGCAGATACATAATTAGGTTTTCTAAAGCCCCGGGGCTCTCAGTACACAAGTTCCCTTCTAGAAGATGCAGAGGGAAGAGGCCCCGCCCTCGCCCCCCATCGTTCACGTCTCTGGGCTATTGTTGATGCTGTGTGAATAGCCAGCAGCTCCTGAGAAAATTAGCTGCACTCTGCCGGTGTGAACATTTCTCTTTTCACTGTTGCAGCTCCCTTCTGGCTCTCTTTCCAGACAGAGAGAGGCGTCTGGGGGCACCAATTGCTCCTGGAAGCCAGGCCGGTTTTAGCTAGTGATAAATGGCTTGCTGCCCCAGGAGTGCTGCTGTCTGACGTCAGAGACGCCGGATCACTAATTAAGGGGCTACTGTGTTTACAGGAAGACGGGAAATAAATATCAAGACCGCAGCACTCCAGCTGCTGTTTCACAGACCCGAGGCCAATGATGACGCCTTTTATCTGGGGGTGGCTGGGCAGACAGCTCAGAGCCACCCACGTTCCTCACGTGGCTATGGCAAGTGAGGCTAGGTGCCAAGGGGTCATCTTGTCACCAACTCTGTTCTCTCAGCTCCTCCGTCTTTTCTCTACTTGTACTTTGTTATGGGGTAAGGGGGAGGGGGCGGGGTGTGTGGAGGGAAGAAATAAAGACAATCCTATTTAGTTAAATTGACACATTTAGATAGAAGCCACGTTTCCATTCCCTCGCTGACTGCTCACAATCCTCAGCAATCCTGCTGTTGGTATTTGGAAATCATAAATCAGCCTTTCTAAGCAGGTACGAAGAAGCTGCTTCTTGCATTTTGGAGGGACAGGAAATTAAAGAGCCCTGGTGGCTGCAGTGGTGGTGGGGGCCATCAGCTTGGACTCCCACCCTGGTCCTATGTCAGATAGTCGCTATGGTAGGAGAAAGTAAATGAAGGGGCAGAGGAGAGGGTTCAAGGGGATATTAGGCATATATAGTAATGTCAAAGGTCCAGACACATCCCAGCTAGGACTTACAATTGCAACATTGGAATTGACTGGCAGAGTATCTGCCTGTGTTGGCTACAAATCAAAACCTCATGTCTTTCTGTCAGACACTCCGTCAGGAGTTTAAATAGCTAGAAGGGTCAAAAGGACTGAACCTTCACACTATGATCCTGACCTGTAGTTCTTAATTCTGGAAGTCTTTTGTGGCACTCCAACCCTTGGCTATCCAACACAGAGCCTCAGGTTCAAAGGCATATGGGAAAAGAAAGGCCAGGTACTGGGGGTGCAGGATGTGGCACCCCCAGGGAAAAGCAGCTCTTCCCAGGGCAGAGTCCTGCTAAAGGGGCTCTGATTAGGAAAGCAATCTGGCAGCTTATTTGGATTCAACTGAATCAAACTAACAAATTAGTTGCAGAAATGTTTCCAAAAATGTTTCCACTTTTTTTTTTTTTTTTATGTAGGACTGAAAACTCAGCAAGAATTAAAATGATAACCATTTATTAAGCTGCTACATGCCTGCAAGTCTGCATATATTTTGCATATTTTTAACAATAACCCAGCAATATAGGTGTGATTACTTCTACTGGAGAGGTAAGGAAACTGAGGCTCAGAGATGCTAATTCAGGTGCCTGAGAGTACACCATGAGAAAGTAGAAACCCTTCAAATCAAATTCAACCTGATACTATGTTCCATGGTCTTTGCTTTCTCAGTGTTCCAGATACCTATCACCTTTTTGTTATGTTCATAATACAGTGGGTAAGGATTTAGACAGTGGGTGGCTCATCCTTATTCCATGACAACTGAGGCCTCAGCTAGGGTAGCCCCCCCCCCCCTAACTGCAGCTAGCTGAGATAGTTCTCTTGGGGCAAGTCTGGGGTTTCAGTTCTGACCCTCCTGGGTTCTTCCATTTGTATCCATAAGGCATTTGCTGATGTTCAAAATGGTTCTCCACACATGTCCGGTGCTTGGGTTTGGGTGGCTGGAATAGCATCTCTTTCCACAGAGGGTCTCCAAACTTGGCTAGCTCAAGTTTCTGTGTAGCACAGGAGTCTGAGCATAGTCCAGACATTTTACACGGTGGCTGACTAGCTTCCAAGATGGACAAGAAGAGATAGGAAATGGTAACTGCCAGTTTTCTCAAGTTCTTACCCAACAACTGGCAAAATATCACTTTGGCCATCATATTACTTTGACCAAATGAGTCACAGGGCCTGTGCAGATTCACTATTGCCTCACTGGGTGCTTTGTGAACATAATTGCTCCTGACCAGAGCCTTGCGTCTGAGACGCTCTTTCCCTCAAATTACAGTGTTTTTGATGATAATGATGATGCCTCCGTTTTTGCCTGGCTCTTTAGATTTACAAAGATCTCCCAACTATTTCCCTTATTTGAGCCTCACAAAAAGACTTCGAAGCAAGTAGAACAGGTTGTGCAATTCTCACTTTAGAAAACTAAGCTTTCAAAAAGCATAAAGGCTCACCCAGGGTAAAGGGTGGAAAACCCAGCCCTCCTGGCTGCCCAAAGCACCTCTCACCATGCTTGAGAGCTCTTGCGACTGTTCTCCTCTGCTGTGAATATGCTCTGCTTTGTCCTATGTTATTATTCTGCAACTTAAAAAAAAAAAAAGTTTCCAAAGGGCTTTCAAAATAATATCTCTGGTAATAAAATAGGATTGGAAACAATAATTTCATTTTACTGATTTTAATGATAAAATTAAGTTTTACTTTTACTAAAGTTAAACATTTGTTTTTTTTTTTTTGTCAAAGTGAAATTCACATAAGATTTAAGTTTTAATTAACCATTTTTACATGTACATCTCCGTGACCTTTAGTACCTTTACAGTGTTGTACAACCTTCACTTCTATCTAGTGCCAAAACGTTTTCATCAACCTCAAAGTCCTGCATTCTGTAAGATTTATGTACTCTCACCCAATACTTGGAATCCAAGTCCGTTGCAGGTAATTATAAAACCAGGTTTTATTAAAATGAAAAAAAGCTCCGTTTTCGGATTCAGGCTGACCTGGATTTAAATCATGGCTCTTCAATTTTCTAGCCATGTGGGTTTCAGCAAGGTATTTAACAAAACCTATTTCCTTGTTCCTCTTACAGGGAATAATGATGCCTATTTAGAAGGGAAGTCGTGAGGACTGGGGAGATAATGGATTTCAAGCACCTCTTACCGGGCATGGTTCTTAGTGGTTGCCTAAATGAAAGTAGTTGTTATTCATGGTATTAATGACCAGAGATGAGTTATAGGACCCTAGGAAAACCATCATAACCCTCTGAGCCTCAGATTCCCATACGAAAATTGAAATTATGGGTCTAACTTCTTTCTAAGCTCTGATACTTAAGAGGATAAAATATCTTACAGGTCTATCCTCCTTCCCTGTCTTTAAAAAGCCTCCTGCCATGTTCCTTCTTCTCCCACCCCCATTCTCTCTCTCTCTCTCTCTCTCTCTCTCTCACACACACACACACACACACACACACACACACAAATATCTCATGTACACAAATCTTATTTCTCATCATCCTGATCAGACGGACATTATTTTTGAACAGCTGTATTTGACATACAGTAAATGGAGCATGTTTTAAGGGTATAGTTTAGGTTCTGACATAGGGATGCCCGGTAAGACCTTCTTCACAATCAAGACGATGAAGGTGTGACCACCCCAAAAGTTTCTTATTGTCCTTTTTGTAATTGTCTCTCCCATCGCTTCCCAACAATCACTAGATGTTTGTGGTGTCCTTATATCTGAACTTGGTTATCCAGCATCTACAGACACATGGGTCCATCAGAACAAGACTATATGCTTTGCTCATTATTGTAACTTCGGCAACCAGTAGAAGACAGGAAAACAGTGGGTGCTAAAAAATACTTGTTCAATGGATGAATAGCCCCTTTGTGCTTTATTCCCAGTGCAGCAATGCTTTAGCTTTTTCCTCTGAGTGCTGTGGTCATGGATGCCAAGAAAGAGAGCTCTGGGTTGGAGTGGTTGGGAATGCTTCACAGGGGAAGAAATTGCTTTGAGGTTCTGATAATGAAAAGGGCTGGTTGAGGAAGGCAGAGCTAAGGACTTGAGCAGAGGCCAGGATGCCATCTGGGAAAAATGAGAAAGTAAGGAACAGATCAGAGGCACTGAGGTGACTGACATGAGTGACAAGTGACAAGGAGCTGCAGGAAGCTGGAGTGTTTCTGAAATACGAAAACAAAATTAAAAACAAAGCAGGAGCCGCTGGTCCCTTGGCTAAGAATGATTAACACATTGGATTTTATTCTCTTTTAATTGCTGAGTAATATTCCATTGTGTATAAATGCCACATTTTTTAATCCATTCATCTACTGAAGGGCATCTAGATTGGTTCCACAGTTTAGCTATTGTGAATTGTGCTGCTATAAACATTGATGTGGCTGTGTCCCTGTAGTGTGCTGTTTTTAAGTCCTTTGGGTATAGACCAAGGAGTGGGATAACTGAGTCAAATGGTGGTTCCATTCCCAATTTTCCAAGGAATCTCCATACTGCTTTCCATATTTGCAGTCCCACCAGCAGTGTGTAAGTGTACCTTTTTCCCCACATCCTCACCAACACTTATTGTTGTTGGTACTCATGATACCTGCCATTCTGTCTGGAGTGAGATTAAATCTTAGAGTGGTGATTTGCATTTCTCTAATTGCTAGTGATGATAAACATTTTTTCATATATTTGTTGATTGATTGTGTATCATCTTCTGAGTACTGTCTGTTTGGGTCCTTGGCCCATTTATTGATTGGGTTGTTTGTTTTTTTGGTGTTTAGCTTTTTGAGTTCTTTATATACCATAGAGATTAATGCTCTATCTGATGTGTGAGGGGTAAAATTTTGCTCTGCTCCCAAGATGTAGGCTCTCTGTTCACCTCACAGATTGCTGAGAAGAAACTTTTTAGTTTGAATCCATCCCATTTATTGATTCTTGATTTTAATTCTTGCACTATAGTTGTGGTATTTGCAGGTAAATGGATGGAGTTGGAGGAGATAATGCTAAGTGAAGTTATCCAATCCCAAAAAACCAAGTCTAATGTTTTCTCTGATATAAGGAGGCTGATTCTTAGTGGGGTAGGGATGGGGAGCATGGGAAGAATAAATGAACTCTAGATAGGGTAGAGGGGTAGGAGGGGAAGGGAGGGGGCAGGGGGTTAGAAATGATGGTGGAATGTGATGGTCATCATTATCCGAAGTACATGTATGAAGACACAAATTGGTGTGAATATACTTTGTATACAAACAGAAATATGAAGAATTGTGTTCTATATATGTAATATAATTGTAATGCATTCCCATATCATATATAAATTTAAAAAATTAATAAAAAATAAATGCAATAAAAAACATTGGAAATCAGGATGGGCATGGAAGTTTAAGATGAGATAAACAGTCTCATAATGCAGATGAACACAATGAAGCTCCCGTGGTAGTTTAGTGGGAAAGGCAGAAAACTCTATTTCCTCATTCCTCATCTGGCTTCATTTATTCTTCTTTTAATATTTATTTAATTAAATTATTTTTTGGGGGGTTACTGGGGATTGAACTCAGAGGCACTTAACCACTGTGTCCTTTTTATACTTTTTTTAAATTTGGAGACAGGGTCTGAGTTGCTGAAGGCCTCGCTAAGTTGCTGAGGCTGGCTCTAAACTTGCAATCCTAGTGAAGTTAGCCAATCCCTAAAAAACAAATACCAAATGTCTTCTTTGATATAATGAGAGCAACTAAGAACAGAGCAGGGAGGAAGAACAGGAAGAAAAGATTAACATTAATTAGAGACATGAGGTGGGAGGGAAAGGGAGAGAAAAGGGAAATTGCATGGAAATGGAGGGAGACCCTCAATGTTATACAAAATTACATATAAGAAGTTGTGAGGGGAAGGGGAAAATAAACAAGGAGGGAAATGAATTACAGTAGATGGGGTAGAGAGAGAAGATGGGAGGGGAGGGGAGGGGAGGGAGGATAGTAGAGGATAGGAAAGGTAGCAGAATACAACAGTTACTAATAGGGCATTAGGTAAAAATGTGGATGTATAACCGATGTGATTCTGCAATCTGTATTTGGGGTAAAAATGGGAGTTCATAATCCACTTGAATCTATTATATGTAATATGAGATGTCAAGAGCTTTGTAATATTTTGAACAACCAATAAAAATAAATAAATAAATAAATAAACTTGCAATCCTCCTGCCTCAGCCTTTTAAGCTGCTGGGATTATAGGTGTGTGTGCCACTGTGCCCAGCTATTTAATTTATTGAACTTAAGCAATAAGTAAGCACTGCACTAGGCACTATGATTATAGAGAAGAAAAATATAGTTCCTGGGGTCAAAGAACTTAAGATATAGTCAGAGAAGGATAAATTATGTACTGATAATAAAACATCATGGGCTTGGCAATTCTAGCTAGCTACTCTAGACCATGGATTCCTGAGAAGGAAGGCTTCCCAGGGAGAGAGGTCCCTGATGTGTACTGTAGGATGGGAGAGGAGGGAGCAGCAGGCAGGAGGACCCGAGCATTCAGGCATGAGAAACAGCCGATGCAAAGAAACACCTAACACGTCCTGGAACTTCAATTAGTTCAGGATGGTGGAGGGAAGGGTGGGTGTGGAGTTTGGGTGGTAGAGGCTGGGGAGGCCCAGACATGGAGGGTGCAAGATATTAAGAGGTGGGGAGATGGTTTCTCTATGGGGTGACCTTTCTAAACTGAAAATCTGACCACTCACTTGTCTGCTTTAATTTTTTTTTTTTTTAACAGCTCCTTATTTCCCAAAAGATCAGGTCCAATCTGGGGTTTGCCCCACAAGGTACTTCACAATCTCAGCCTTGCCCCCTTTTGCAGAATTTTTACTGCTTCTCACCTGTGGCATCCCTCCCTGGGTCCCCTTAGGCTAAGATCCAGCTATATAGCCATTATCTGTTCTGCACAAGCACCAAGATTTTCAGTCTCTGCTCCTTTGTGCTTGTTCTGCCCTCTTTCTCGGGTGACTGTGTCTTTCCTTTTGTGGGTGGTCTCCTCTTCTTCAGTTCTCTGAGACTCAGCTCAAGCCTCTTCCCCCATCAGAAGCCCTTTTTGACTGCCCTAGACAGAGGGCACCACGATTTAGGCAGAGCTCCTACTGAATCTGGTTTCTGTCTCAGTACAAGCCTTGGCAATGCTGTTCCACAGTTGTGTCTGCTTCTTATTTATTAGTTGAGGGCTTCTTGAGTTCAAAGATCCTGCTTTCTCATCTTTGGAAATCCAAACCTCCCTGGGTGTTACCCCAGGCCAGTGGAAGGGACTCTGGAGGGTGCCCAGGAATCTGGGTTTTTAACATGTGCCCGTCTAGTGAATCCAACACATTCTAAAGGCAGCAGCTAGGGCCTGATGGACGCAGGAGGAGAGCACCTAAGAGCCCAGTTCTTCCTGCCCCTGGTGTCATCAGCTGGATTGTCTCACCAACATTCCCATGCTAAAGTCTCAACCTCAGAGACTGCATTCAGAGGAGGAAACTTTGAAGAGACGATAAAGTTAAAATGAGGTCTTTAGGGTGGTTCTTCATTTGTCAGATATCTCTATGAAAAGAGAAAATTTGGGCACACACACACACCAAAACCAACCAACCAAAGAACCAACCAACCAACCATCCAACAAACCGACCAAACAAACAAACAATAAAACTACCAGAGATGCACCCCCAAAGGATATGCCAGGAAGGCACTGCCTCAGAGCCAAGGAGAGAGACCTCAGGGGAGAACAAACCTGCCAGTACCTGACCTTGGACTTTTAGCCCCTAGAACTATAAGGAAGTAAACTTCTGGTGTTTGGGATGCGGTCGTTTGTCCTGAAAACCCTAGCAAACCAGTCACCATTCTAGCTCTGCACCATAGTCTGATATTCTTGGGATTTGGTCTGTACCTATTGAAGGCATTCATTTTCTGATACAAAGAGGTAGTTATGAGATTTCTCAAGATGTGCTGCTTGTAAAGGGATTCATTTTGAGAGACATGTTTGGGGTCGCTGGGCTGCGGAGAGAGTGAGGGTAATTCAGCCATCCATTCATGCATATTCTTCTCCCCAGCTACACTCAGGATATAAAAAACCATCTGTCGGATGAGGGCCCCGTCGGTTACCATGGTGAGGCAGAGCAGAGCCGGGGAGACTGGGTTGTGTGTCTCTGTCTCCGACACTTGAGCCCAATGAAATGTCAGCCTGGTTTGTGTTCATTTCAGACAATATTTTTATCCATCTTTTTTTTTTTTTTTTTTAATGGCTAACTCATTTTACAGACTTGTATAGATCCTGTTCTCATCACAGGGTATTTTCACCTACAGATAAAAAGCTCTTTGAGAACAGGGACTGAGTGTTTTCCTATTGTCTTCCCTCCTCTGGACTCTCACCTTTCCTCCCCCACCTCTGTCTGTTACAGAGGTGATATTCAAAAATATTTGATGAGTTGAATTGAATTAATTAACCTTTGAAGAAACTCTTGTTTTGTGTATGCTTCTGATTTTAAAAAACACTGACAATTAATTTCATTGGAACTGTCTTAGTTAATTTAAGTGGCAAGTTCTAATGTTTGGCATATAGCTTCAGCAAGACTGAGACAGACATGTGATCAAGGCACAGGGGCTCTTGCCAGGCACTGAGTACATGGACAGGCCTTGAGAGCAAGGTCTCTGGACTTGATTGGACCTAGATTCACTTCTAGGGTCTGCTGTCAACTCCTTGTTTGACTTAGGGTCAGAGGCTTTATTTCTCTGTCTCTTTCATCATCCTCAAAGTGGGAATCCTAATCATGCCTGCTTCAGAAGTTTCCTGTGAAGCTTAATGGAGATAGTGCAGGTAAAGCCCTGTATCTGCCACTCAGTGAATTCTCCAGAAACTTAAGCTGTGGTAACAATACTATTATGAGTTTTCGTTTCAGCTCTGTTCCCATGTCTGCAAGTTTGGGCACCAGTTTCCTAATTTCTAACATTCCAGGAAATGTTCCCTCTCATCAAGGTCATGTCTCGGGGCAGGTGTGGACAGCCATAGACCTTCACCTCCTCCGAGGCCACCTGTGGACTTCCCTCCATAATCAGAGCACAACTGAAACTTCCAGAGGCAGAAATGTTGGGGGAAGGTAAACAGCTAAGTCTGGAGAGGTTTCCAAGGACAGGGACCTGACAGCCAAGGTGTCGGGGAGATCTGACTCAGACCAGCCTGGCTCAGACACAGAAGGAAGCCGAACTGGGTGGAGAGGGTGGCCTTATCAGCAGGTGTAGTGCAAGACTTCGGGAAGAATCATCCAGGGAGGTGGGGGGGGGAGTGGGGGAAAATGAGGAGGTGGGGAGTGGATGGCAGGGTGGGTGTGGGGACAGTGACTTTGCTCCTCTGTGAGCTTAGTCCACTTTTTCTCTCCTTCCTTTCTTTCTCAAACTTAAAAGAGAACATCATGTGATCCAACAATCCTCCTACAGGGTGTACATCTAAAGGAAGTGGAATCAATATGTTGAAGAGACTTCTGCACTCCCATGTTTATTGCAGTACTGTTCAAACAGAAAAGATATAGAATCAAACCAAGTGTCCACTGATGGCTGAATGGATAAGGAAAATTATATATATATATATATATATATATATATATATATATATATATATATATATATATATAATTATATAAAATATAACTCAGTCTTTAAAAAGAAGGAAATCCTGTGACAATGTGCGTGATCCTGGTAGGCATTATATTAAGATAAATAAACCAGGCACAGAAAGATAAATACTGTGTTATCTCACTTATGTGGGGAATCTAATAAAGTTGAAATCAGAAGCAGAGAGTAGAACCAAGGTTACGGGCGTGGGAGGGAGTTCTGGGGAAGATGTTGGTCAAAGAATACAAAATTTCTATTAGACAGTAGAAATAAGTTCAAGAGATCAATTGTACATCGTGGTGACTACAGTTAATTACAATGTTCCTTTTCTTCTTCTTCCTCTTCTCCTTCTCATCCTTCTACTAGGGATTAAATCCAGGGGTGTTTTACTACTAAGTTACATTTCCAACTCTTTTAATTTTTAATTTTGAGACAGGATCTCGCTAAGTCGTTTAGGACCTTGCTAAGATACTGAGGCTGGCCTAGAACTTGAGATCATCCTGCTTCAGCATCCTTAGTTGCTGGGATTACAGGCCTGTAAGACTACCATTTTTATTGGCCATAACAATGTTTCTTATACTTGAAAATCACTAAAAGAGAAGATTTTTTTTGTGTGTTCTCACCACAAGAAAAGCTTATGAAATAACAGATGTTAGTAAGCTTGGTTTAGCCGTTCCGCAATGTACACGTATTTCAAAACATCATGTTGTATATCATAAATTTATGTATATATTAATTTTTATGTATCAATTAAAACATTTTAAATTAACTAATTTTTAAAAAATAAGTAAATGAACTAATTTTAAAAAAATTTGGTTCACACTTGTAATCCCAGTGGCTTGGGAGGCTGAGGCAGGAAGATCATGAGTTCAAAGCCAGCCTCAGCAAAAGTGAGGCAGTAAGCAACTCAGTGAGACCCTGATTCTAAATAAAATACAAAATAGGGCTTGTGATGTATACCAGTGGCTCAGGAGGCTGAGTGAGGCAAGAGGATTACAGGTTCAAAGCCAGCCTCAGCAATGCAAGGCCTTGAACAATTTAGAGAGACACTGCCTCAAAACAAAAAATTAAAAAAGAGCTGAGGATTTGGCTCAGTGTTTAAGTGCCCCTGGCTTCAATTCCCAGTACCACAAAAAAAAAAAAAAAAAGCAGTTTAGGATTAGAAGGCTAACTGACATGTCACTTATTTGCTGCATTACCTTGAGTAATCAAGCTGATGTCTTTCTGTCTCAGCATGAGGTGGGAGGGAAAGGGAGAGAAAAGGGAAATTGCATGGAAATGGAAGGAGACCCTCATTGTTTCTGTCTCAGGGTTTTCATGGCTGCTGGCCTCTCTTCTGGATGATTTTCTAGCCCTTTGTCTGACTTCTGGTCAACCTCCAGGTGATGGATTCTTATAGGACTTTTCTCAGGCAAACCCACTGTTCTCTACATTGTGGATTGAACTATTCCACTCTTCATAAGAATCTCACAGTACTTTAGCAGTATTCAAACACTCACTGATTTTACCTTGTCTTTTCATTGGGCTCTAAGCTCCAGAAGGGAATAATTTCGTCTGGTTTCTTGTCTACGCTGCACTTACTTCTGAGTAGAGGGTCTGGCAGAGGCTGGGGCTCAACCAACATTTCTAGGATGGTAGCTAAGTGAATGCAGGTGTTATTAACACAAAGAGTCCCTTTATTGTGGTATAAATCTATAGTTAGAGATCTTGTTATCTGCTACAGAGAGCCTCATATTCCCCCATTCTCCACTAGAAAAATTTACCCAAATACTATTCTATGAAACAGAAGTATGTTACAATGTTAAAAGACAAAAGTGGTCTGCCAAATAAAGATTATTTATTCAAACAAGCTTGGGAAATGCTATAAAGCGTACCCCTCCACACCTGCTACCTTCTGGTCTCACAAAGTGCATTGGTTGAATAAAGGCTCTGAGAAGTTCTGTAATTTAGAAATCTATATTTGGTTAACCTATTGCCCACGGAACCATTTTCTTACAATATCCACAGATACCTCTTGGTACAGATAATTCGGAAACCCATGAATTAGACTATAAACTTGTTGAAGTCAAGAGCCAAGTCTTGTAAATATTGGCATCTCCTCAGTACCTAAAAATATTATACACACCACCATTGATTAGTATGCATACATTGATAATCTGTTGTAGTATTTCTCTCCCCATTTTTTTTTCTTATTTTCTTTGGTTTATTTTCAAAAGAGCCAAGACCTGATTGCAGCTCAATGTAATTGCCTGTAAATCACAGTGAATTTATTTCCCTTTTTGCCCAGATTAAACCATGGTAGTTTGTAATGATTTATTTGATAAATATGATAGAATTTGATAAATATGATAGAATCCTGGGATTGATTCTAATCCAAGTTCTGTCATTCTCTAGCTCTGTGACCTCAAGCAATTTACCAATTTTGGGTTGACTAGGAGCTCTAAATTTCTGCCTCCAAACTCCCTTCTTCCATATTCTTCTATGTCTTCAAAAATGGCGCCATCATTTGCTCCAGCTAGAAATGGCACCATTCTGAATTCCTTTCTTTCTTACTTCAACTCCCAGCCAACCCTTTAGCAATACCTATTGATTCCACCACTGAAATACACTCTATCTCAAGGCCACCCAGTTCTTTCCACATCCATTTTTTTTTTTTTTTTTTGCCTGGGGGAGCCAACCATCACCTTTTGCCTTAGCTAAAGATCTCTTTGCTGGCTGCTTGCTACTTTTCTTTTGTCCCCCTCCCACTACAGTCTATCTACCACTGTGTCACCCAAAGTGATCTGCTGACGTAAATGTAAATTAGACCCTGCACTCCTCTACTTAAAGCTCTTTGGCTCTTATATTGCATTCAGGGAAAAAAAAAAAAAAAAATCCAAACTCTTCTTCAGGGTCTCTGGGTCCCTGTTGACCTTTGCTCTTTGTTGTGCGCTTTCTCTCGGCTTCCCTGAGATGAATTGTCCCCCCTTTCCCCAGGCAATCCAAGTTTCTGTTGCCTTGGAGTCCTGGCACACACCAAGGGCTCTGCCTGCAACACTGGCCCACCCATTTCTCTTTTTCTTTAACTCTGGGTCTCAGCTTCAGTTTTATTCCCAGAAAGACCTCATCATGCTATTCAAAGTGGTACTTCACTCTTCCTTTGGTTTTTCTCTACCTCTGTGACTTGTTTATTTCTTATAGAGCACTTAGCACTATTGATCGTCATTTTCTCTGTTGTCTTTTGTTTGTGTCCCCTAGTAGAACATAACCTCAACAAGTGAAAGACCCTGTTTTTTTTCTGAGATTCCCAAGGGTTAGTGGAATATTACAAATACACAGGAGTCCCAATTAAAAAAAAAATAAAACTTTTTATTTCTTCAACCTGAAAAATATTATTTTGTCTTATGCATACATTTAAATTCATTCTAAGGAACAAATTTATGCTCAGAAGATTTGTCAGTCTTTTCCATGTGTTAAGCATGGTGCTAGTAAATGTGATAAATCTAGAAAAGTGCTTCCTGGTGGACAAAAGAGGGGAATCTGGGCTTTGAAGTCAGAAAGATCTAGGTACAACCAGCTGTGTTCAACACTCACATCTTTTTAAAATATTCCTTTCTTGGCTCCTCCCTTCAAAAGGAAAACCCCAAATCTTAGCTGCCCTGCTCACATGTTGCCAGTCCCATTTCCTGTATCCCTATGAGTAATGATTTACCTTTATTTTCCACTAAACTCCTGTTGTAAGCAGTGCTATTGATAATTACTTGGGGCGGATTGTCTTTAAATACAAGCATGTATTTGATCATAACAATCATCAAACATAAACAGTTAATTCAAAAAGTGTTGGGTGTGCTGGAGCACTCCAACTAGCATTTAATGCACACTAATTAAACACTACAAGCAAATCACACAATCCTAGGGCAACCACAAGTCCCAAAATATTTCCAATGCCACATGAATTCTCTTAGTCGAATGAGTAGACATTGTGGTTGTCTGGTGGTTCTCTTCAGCTGTCAGGAGGACATCAGGGGATGGTGGAGTCGATCTAGGGACAGACAGCAAGGCGGCCAGTCTCACTGATGTCCTTGGAGCAGCCTTGTTAATGTGGCAGGACAAGAAATTTAAATATAGTTCCAAATTGGTGGTGTAGGTTGGTGATTGGTTACACCCAGTGAAAGTCAATGTCCATCGGTTATGTCCAGTGAGATGCTGTAATTGCAACAGGGCATGTTCTTTGCACACATCCATGGAACTGTGCTCTCTTTTGATTGTAACCAGCCAGTGTTAAGTGTGCCTATGGCTAGTGCCCTTACAGCTCCTTATCAATTGCAACCAGATATGACTAAGCATGCCTATGGCTGCTATTCCTTATGGCCAGCAACTCAGCGAGTCCCAGCAAGTCTCAGCATGTCTATGGCAGTTGCTCCTTACACTCCCAAGGACCATTTCTGTCACGCATGCTGTTATCCTCCTGCACACACTGAATTGGAAGGTTTAAAATTTCATGTACTGCCTTGAAATCTTTGAGCCTCCCCAGAGCCTCCAAGGCCTAACTGCGAATTAAGCATGGTGCTAGTAAATGTGATAAACCTAGCAAAGTGCTTCCTGCTCTCACTAGGGTGTACCCCATCCCATGGGAAATTCTCTCTTCTCAGCCAGCGGTACTCACCTGGTCCTCAATCTAATGGATTTTACCTACCTATCAGTCTATAGAATTATCCAAACAAGCCAATCACTCTTGTTACTGTAATATCTGTCTCCTACAGCTTCTGTGTATTCTTTCTGCTGAGTGCATGCCATGTGGCCTCACACAGCATGCAATGCCTCCCACCCCAGGCTGCTGGTACATGCGATTAATAAACTACTGACAGCTCATCTGTCCTATGTCAGATGTCCTGTGTTTGGCCATCCTCAGAGCCCTAGGACAAGACTCCGTCTCACAACAATGGGGTAAAGAGGGCCTAACGAAACACATTTCCCCCCCCACACACACACACATCAGGTCCATAGGGAAAAGTTATAACCCTCAAGAGTTTATTATTGAAATAGACTCCTGTTATAGCAGACTAATACAAGAAAAAAACAAGTTTAATAATAAGCATATTTTATATAACTTGGGAGACACTCAGAAAACAAATAGTTCTCAAAGAGGTGGCTCTGAATTCCAGCTTGTACAGCATCTTCACCAAAGAAGAGTAAAGTTTTAAAAAAGTGACAAGACAAAGGAAAAGGAATTTGAATTTCTACAAGGAGGCCTCTTAGGGAAAAGCAGATAAGTGCCCGTTAGGAAAACGTGTTAGTATAAATTCCTCTCCTGTCACCTCAAGGCCCATAAGGATGGAAAGCTGTCTTCAGTGGTTAACCTTTGTTCTCTATGATTAAGAGAAAGAGCAGGATGTCTTTTGTCTTTGTGAATCTGTATCCCACTTTTAATCAAACAGAGGGAGGGCAGAGCTCTCCCCTTCATCAGTCAGATGCTTAATGGTGTTTATGGGAAAACAACCCCAGTGGTTCTCACTCTTGGGTGTCCCCCTGAGTTAGGAATACAACTTCACCAAAAAAGTACATGCTAAGCCTCCCCCTTGCTGCTGTCATTCAGTGGGCCTGGAGTGGGGCCCAGAGGCAGTGTGTGTGTGTGTCTGTTTGTGTGTGTGTGTGTGTGTGTGTGTGTGTGTTTAACTCCAAAGTGCATTTTGGTGCCCATTTGAGACTGAGATCAATTAATTCTGTATTTTGCTTAAGATGCTGTGGCAGAGCAGAAGAGCTTCCCAAAAGGTTAAGATTGATTGTTAAGATGAAGACGAGTAAGAAGATGAAGGCTGGGGCTAGTGGGAGGTGGGGAACCTTTAGGATGTAGGGCCTTGTAGAAGGAAGTCAGGTCATTGGGAGCTGTCCTGGAAGGCAATATGGGGACCTCAGCTCCTTCTTCTTTCTCTGGAGGGACTTTATATTTTCAATTCTGGGGAAAGAGGGAGGTGCTATGGTATTGTGTTGGTAGAAGCCAGGGGTGTTTCTAAACATACTAAAATGCACAGAATATAACCCCCCCCCCCCAATAATTATCTGGTCCAAATGCCAATAGGAATGAGGTTGAGAAACATGCCCAATTATTTTTATATGTGAGCATAAATTACTGATTTGGAAGAGAGAAAGCCAGTGGCTGGCCATGTATCCAGGCAAGAGGAGATGGTGTGTTAGACTAGCATAGTAGTCATGGAAATAGGAAAGTATTGGGATTTTAAATCTATTTTGAAGATAAAACGGATAGGACTTTGAGATGGATTTTATGTGTAAAGAGAGGAGGGTGTCAAGGACAACTGTCAAGTTGCTGTAATGATTTACTAGGTATATGGAGAGGCAGTTCCTGAAATGGAGACTTCCAAATGAATAAAAGATAATATTTACATAGATTTTATTTATTGTGAGTTCCAGTCCATTAACTCATTTTATACAACAGTATGGTGAATGTTAGCAACACTTTCCTTTTACAGATGAGAAGGAAGGGGGTATAGAAAGGTCAAGTACCTTGCTCAAGATGATGTAAGCAAGTATAAGTGAGTTTTCAATTAAAGTCAAATTCCAATGTCTGCGTGCTTAACTGCTACGTGGCTCCAACTTTTGAATGAGCAGATTTGGGAAGAAAGATCATATCTCTTTCCATGTCCTCAGATCCTTCACTCCTAAGAGCAGAGTACATACTTAATGACTGCAGTACTGTCTTGCAAATATTCTGAACTCCTTTTTCTGTGGTACTTCCATTATATCCACAAAGAGAAATCCCCTAACTTTATTTGATTTTATATATATAATTTTATTCTATTTTATTTTTCTCTTGAACCCTGGGTGCTGAACACTGCTGAAAAACCCACAGAACTTTGGTAGCAGCTGATTATGAAGTCATAACCATCATTACCTACAGAACTCTCAACAATGGGTCATCCCTGGATCAAGTGAGCCTCGTGCCCTACACCCCCATTGACTTCTCCAGCTTTACTCTGTTCTAGTCTTCTGTTCTATTCCTTACTCCTGCTCATTCAATGGATAACCCTGCACCACATCTTATCAAGAAAATATAACCACTGGGTTGATACCTACTCATCTTCTGGCCACCTCCTACCTATAAATCTATCCATATTTCCCTTCATGGACTTCTTGCATTTCCCAATTAGTAGAAAAGGTATCAGCAATCCCAAGTAAGGTGAATCCATCCCCATGTCATGATCAAATTCCTTCTTATTTGGCCTACTTCATGGACCATTCTAACCCTCTCCTAATCCTTTAATTTCTCTGGCATGTTCAGCACCTGCCCAGCATTTAAGGTACTTAACCCTGTGTTGGATGTGTGTAAATAACTCTTCTTATTATGGCTTTTGGACAGTTGGCATCAAATGTAAAAGAACATTCAACGTATCCTGGCAAACTTGAATCACAAACTTGAATCAGCTCTTTGTGTACAAGGCAATTTAAAATTTTAACCTGTGTCTTTAAGTGCATTTATACGGTGAAAGCTGATTTCCCAATACCAAAGCAGTCATTTGAGAAAAATTCTTTCAGAAAATATCCAATCATATTTCTTTCTCAAAGAATAATTTATACAACCACAAGGAGGAAAATGCCAGAAGTTCCATGTCTCTAAGCTGAGGTCTACTTTCATGTTGTATCTTCCCCAAGTCCTGGTATCTAATGAAATGTAATTGTGCAGGAGGCCAAGTGTGGAGGAAAAGCAAAGGGACAAATTCCACTTGGAGAGATGGAGGGAGGAGTCTACTTTCATATTTCTTAAGGAGGGTGTGTTCTTTTCTTTCATTTTCTCAATCATTGAAAAAGTCTTATTGAGCCCCTCCCAAGAGGCAGACACTAAAAAAACCACAAATGCAAAAGTTACCTTAAAAACTAGTGGGATCCAGTACCTTTATAGATCATCAACACAGATTCACAATCCCTTGGTTATGGTTCTAAAGTACAAAGGACTTGGAAAATCAAAAGCTTTTTCAGAAGTTTATACTTCATGTTTGACAGCAAATCTGACCAGACTGATTAGAAGCCACTTATAGACCTTATTTCAATTATTTAAACACATGCCATATTATTGGGAAAAAACACATTAAATTTATAGCCTGCTTCCCTAGACCCAATGGGGGTGTTAGGAATATGAAAATTTTGAATTTTGAAGCACTTCTGGCTGCAAGAATTTTCATGTATTGATTACATCCCCAAATAAAGAGATCAGGGTAAGGAACAAAACATTTATGGAGTACCTCACTGAATATCAAAACCCATGTCAATTGCTTTATTATGTTAGACCTCAGGACAGGCCAGAGAGGTAGGCATTGTTATCTCATTTTACAAATCAGGAAGCTGGGCTTCTACTAGCTTAAACAACTTGTGCAAAGAGAGGCAGAGCCAGGAGTGAAACTCATCTGATACATGCATTAAGCCATTTAGGAGTGCTTAAGAGAGATAATTTGTGTCTGAATGGTTGGTTACTATTATTGTTTGGATCTTAAATGTCCCCCAAAGGCCATGGGTTGAAGGTTTGGTCACCAGCCTGTAGCTCTAAAAGGAGGGGTCTAATGGAAGAAAGTCAGGTAATTGGGGGGTGTGCCCTTGAAGGGGATAGTTGAACACTGCTCCCCCATTGCTTCCTGGCTATCATGAGGTAAGAAACTTTGCTCCACCACACAACTCCCTGCCATGGTGTTCTGCCTCACCACAGCCCAAAGACAACAGGGCCAAGTGACCATGGTTTAAAAACTCTTGAAACCATGAGCCAACCAAACTTTTCCTCAGTTATTTTGCCCTAACAATGGAAAGCTGAGTACCACAGTCACTAACCAAAATTTTATCATAAAAGTAATGAAAAAGAGCCATATAGGCTCACATTTAAAAAAAAAAAAGTTGGAGAAAACCGACATTTCATATCACTTTGGGGGGTCCACATCAAAAGGAGATGGAATTTGAGCTGATTCTTGGAATCAGCAATCATTTTGCTTATGAGCTGGTGAGCATGTTTAGTCTTCTCTGCTTGATGGAAAACAGACTCTCGAAGTGGTTTTCTGGCATCTGTTCTGATGTTTCCCCCTAGGATTCTTCCTCGCTGTGCTCCGAGAGGAGATTGAGCTGGGGCTCATGGCTATGTGTGGGCCTTTTCCCTCTGGGGTTAGGTATGGGGCTTTGGGCTTAGGACCTGAATATTGTGTCTAGCTGCACAGAATTTGAGGTTCTGTTTTCAGGTCGCCAGTCAAAGAGGTGACCCTGCCTGGGGATCTCATAAAATATAGTTATTTGAGTAGGAAGCTTATTTTTGTCCTGATGATTGTACATCATTGTCCTTTCAGAAGTCTTAGAACAAAGGAAAAGATTTGTCTGGCTTTTCGGGGCTTAAAGGGCCTTCCATCCATAGGGACTTCCTGAACACTGGCTTTTTTTTTTTTTTTTTTAACCCCTGAGGAATGAAATATGCTTTTACCAAAAGTTTCTCTGGTGGAACTTCTGTTTATCACCTGGAAGCCGCCTGCAAATTGGAAGATGTGACTCATCGTGTGGGATGGCAGAATTTTATTAGTATTTCCGTGGTGCATTTAGGTGAAAGGATATTGTCTTCTGAGATGTTTCACGAGATAGGGGGACAAACAGGGAAGCCAAGATTAAGGCTATAATCACAGAACTGGAAAGAGTTTTCAATATATCAGTGCTTCTCTGGGGTACTCTCATATAGTGCTGGGCAGACTCAGTCTGACATGCTGGCTATTCTAGATAGACCACCAATGAGGATATGACCATCTTATCCTCCATCTTACCCTCAGCTCTGAGGGAAATGAACTATATTATCTTTAAGGTTCCTACTAGCCACATATTACTTTGTGTTTATGACTCAAAGTTTTTAATTTCACACTTAAAATTTAATATATAAAGCCAAGGCGAGCTACAATTTTTTTATTTCCACTGGGAGCCAGAGAGAGGAAATTAGGAAGATGATATGTCAGAGGAGCATCAAGTGTTGTCTCTGTGACAGGAGAATCAGACAACTGGAGTTAAAGCAGGTTTACACCCTGTTCAAGCTGACCACACTCTAAGGAGCAGCCCTAATCTCTAATGAATCTAATAAGCCCACCCTGTGATGCACCTGCTTCCTCTGCCAGCCTGGGACAGAGTCAGCATTAGGTTTTGGCTGCCTGCCTAGGGATAATTATCACCTAGGTAATTAGAGATTGGCCCTCCATGTGCACCTGTAATGGAAAAATTACGGGGCATCTTGTTTCAGAGCTGACATCAAGAGGAGCCCCATTCCACCCCTGGCTTCTTCTGTTCCCGCCGCAGGTCTGTTCCGTCCAACAGTAAATGTTAGTTCATAACAACAGCTGAGAGCCAACATGGTGTCTTTGTGGCTCAGCATTTTACCTCTTTGGGCTCAAGACCTTGCAAATATTCTGTGTTCTTTCACAGTCAGAGGTAGGATGGGATATTGAATTGCAAAGTGACTCTGAAAGCTCAAGAGTGTATGTTATTGTGTTTAGAATTTCATTTGAAAGTCATAAAACTATGTAAATAATACCATGCTTATTTAACCTCAGGGTCTGTTTGATCCGATCACAGGAGCAGCTAGTGCATTAAAAAAACGCTTCTAAAATGAATCTACTTCTTCTCCAAATATATACGGATCGCCTTCGTGTACTAAGGCAGTGCTAGGAACTATGATTGCTGAGGTGAGCTTTCTGTTCTCAAGGGGATGATAGCATTAAGGGGAGACAGAGATAAATAATTATCATACAAAATGATACAAGGTACTGGTCCTGTGACAGTGGAGGGGATAAAGTATTTTGGAGACACAAGGGAAGAAACAATAGATGGATTAACTGAAGTGTGTAAGTGTGCTTGTACATAAGAGGTTTGCCTGAGTAGAGGCAATGATACAGGCTTAAAACATAAGTATGCACTTATTAGATGGCAAGTGCAGGGATGAGATTCTTTAATATCAGGCACAGGAAAACAGAAGGCCAAGCCACAGAATTTGTCTTGTAGTGGTAAGTGCAGAAGAGAAGTCCATTCATTTGCAAAGGATTATTCATTCCCTACCATGTCTCTGGTGCTATGAGAGTCTGTGCCCTGGCAGCACTTCCAAGCAAAAAATGTCAGCTCATCATTGGCCTGCCTTGACCACTCTAACTAGAGTACATGCACCTATCCCCTGACACTGTCTTCTTGCCCTGCTTTATTTTTCATAAAACCTCAAAAATCTCTGCCAGGACACAATGCTTGTTTATCTGTTCATCTTCCACTAGAGTACAAATTCTATGGAGTGAGGATGTCAGGGCAGGGCTGGTTCCATGGCTGTGCGACCTGTGCAGTTGAATAGGGTCTGACTCTCAGAAGGGCCTTGGTGCTTTATTTAAAAACCTCTTCTGTTGATTCTTCTGGATACTCTTCATGATTTTATCTTTGAACTTGTGTGTATAAGTGAAGCCCAGTGTAACAATGGAGTATTCACAGAGAAGATGAACAGGGAAGATCCACAGGATGGCTGCCTGCACATGTAGTGGGTTCAGCAGCAATGCTCACATGCGCTTTTGACTAAGCCAAATGATGTGCCTGCGTGTACCATGGGGAAGGCCAGGGTGCCATGGTGCCCCAGGGCAGTGTTGAAGGCTACCTCCAGGCTTGGATTGGCAGGGATGACAGTAATGTAAGTAGCAGAAGCAGCAATAGCTAGGGCAGTAGAAATGAGAAGAGTCTCTGCAGAGGGCAGCTCTAGGACTCCTTCTGGTGAGCGATTGACAGGGGAGTTATTGTAATTCTTTAGAGTTCGGAGTCCCTGATTTTAAAAACCACTGCAATATTACAAAATAAATATTCATAAACTTTGAAATCGAAATTAATATAAAGATTGCTGTATTTGACAGAAAAGAATATCATTATCATAGGAAGCTTCAGATGAACCAGTTATTAACAAGGAAGACAATTTTAAAATTGACTTTTCTTTATAATTGAAAATACAGTGATAGAATGCATAAACAAGCATTTTGAATTCTATTCAAATCATAAAGCTAAATTCAGTTTTTCAGAGAACCTTCATAAATGAAAGAAAGTCAGAGGAAATAATTAAATACGATTGCATAAATTTACATTTAAAATTAAATGTAACATACATGAAACTCATTTGTATGTATAGTTATATCCTTCTAGAAAAAATTTTATATAAAAATTATTAGATGTAGATGAAATAAAAGTTATATTTCAAAATAATTGTCTGAAATTTATACCAATGTTGTCATAGCTTATAAAATACTCTTAACAGCTCCAGTGATAGCTAACCAGCAGAGAAATACTTCTTGAAATAAAAAAATTATCAAAAGTTATTTGCAATCTCACATTTGTTAAAAATGATTGATGTCTCTTCAACTACATTTTTTTTGAAATGAAGTTGCTAAAATTATAAATTTTGATGACCTAACTGATTTGCAAGAAAATGAACTAGTTAAAAATCTTATGATCAATCAAGGTAGAACATTAATACAATATTATTCATTGTATTAGATAAAAGTATGAAGTCAGAAATATCATTTTTCAATATGTAAGTTTATATTGTTACTTATAAATTACCATTAACCTGATTATATTTTATAATAAAATAATTTCAAAGGAAAAAAATTATATTTAGCACCTTAACAACACCTTTTAAATGCTTTCTGAATACCCTGCCCCCACCTTTTTATTTTGTCAGGCCTCACAGATTCTGTAGTTGGCTTTTTATTTTTACCCCGTGGCACTGGGGATTGAGTCCAGGATCCCCCACACGTTAGGGTAGTGCTCTAACAGTCAGCCACATCCAGATCTCTGCAGCTGGCTTTGAGTCAAGGTCCTGGCAGAAAACAGAATGTAACTCCAGTGATTCAAAAGACATAAGGGATATGGGCAAAATGGGCAGAGTCAGCAATAAGGACTGTTGGAAGAGCAAAGACTAGCAGTGTTAGGGAGGTATCACTACTATATAGGAACAAGGAGAGTGTTCTAGACCACAGGGAGAGTTGGTCACCTAATAGTTACATGTGATCTAGAGGGAAGCTACCATGAATAGAATCCATGAGCCAAAGCCCTGGGAGGGAAGGAAAAAAATGCGTTAACTCTGTACCTCTCAACTTCCATTCTTATGCTGTGTCTTCTATTGGTCAAACCCTACGAAAATCTAGAAGGAAAGGGAGCCATGGTGGGAAGTCTGCAAGGAGACAGCCTCTTGGAGCACAGCTCAGGAGGGCAGAGAAAGAATTGCTCTGTGGTGTGTGTGTGTGTGCGCTCGCGCACTTCTGTGTTGCAAACAGAAAAGAAGAACTTTTGTCTCTGAAATCAACTGCTATATCTTCATTATCTAGAACAGTGCCCGGCATATAATGAGTGTTAAAAAATGTCTGTTGACTGAGAAAAAAAGAAAGAAAGAAAACCTCACATCTGATTTGGTAGTGCTAAAAGTTTCCCTTAGATCATCATTTCCTTTTTTCTCATCCCTTTCATCAATGCTTTGCTATTAGTGCACTCTCTCCCTTAGGCAGACTCTGCCAGAGGACCTCTGAAGCCTGAGATGCCAGGCCTGCCCCATACACATCTACTTTGTAAAGAAAGAAGTCCTAAAGACTTGGCTCTCTTCTAAACTCCAAGAGTGTGGGCAGTACCCTTGGGGTGATTTCAGTCCTAATATCTTAGCCATGATTGATTGGACCAGAACAATATGTGATTGTGTAACAAGAAGTCTCCCGAAAGACCCCAGCATAATGCACTCCAGTGGAAGCACTCCATATTAAGACATGGCTGGTCTGTCCAACCCTTTTTTGGGGAAGCAGACTTGTTTAGATGAGCAAAGAGGAAGTGAATCTTTCCTTATTCTTCCATGCCCTGCACCATGGACTAGAAATTGGAAGAGAAAGATACTAGCATTTGTGAGAAACTACTATGTGCCAGGGATTTTGTAGCTGTGAGAAGCTACAACCATGTTGTATCAATGATGTGACAATGGGTAAGGACAATAGACCAGTTGGCTAAAAAGATACAGTCGAGTAAAAAGATAAAAAGGATTTCACTGATGTGGTTGTTGAGTTGCTGAGCCAATGTTGGCAATCACCTATTTCACATTTTATTGTCATATGAAAAACATGTTTGGGGCAGTGAAGGTTAGCTGGGTATTCCATTACAAACAGCATTCCTAATGCATGTGCTATTTGCTGTCTTAAGATCTGATTCTTTTTTTTTTTTTCCTTCTTTCTCTTCTGTTTTTACTTGCCATTGGCACCCATGGATAATGAATGGAGTTGGAGAGAAATTGGCCCAACAATTTCATAGGAAATGATCTTGGGGAAAAGGTGGCCAAAGATTTACTAGTTGAGAAGAAATGTGCACTTTAAATATTTGATACATTGCACTTTTTTTTAAACTTCAAGTTGTTGAACCAATCTGCTTCTCTTGAACAGTATAAGAGATGAGCCCTTTTCTGGCATTATGGCCAACACTGGTTATTAGCATAATAACAATATATTTCTCAATCTGATATGCCAAAAGTATTTAATTTCCAATTTATATTTCTTTTAAAATTTAATTGTGTAATAGTATATTTTACACATTTCTTACTCAAGTTATGAGTATCAGTTTTAGTTTTCTCGTGTATGAGTGGAGTTTTTCTGTGTTAAATTGACCATGTACATTTATACTTTTTAAAATTATGGCATTTCATTGACTTTAAGACATCATTGATTATAGAACACACCATTGTTTCATATACCATCAAATAATTCAAACAGTACCATCCTTTGCTATTAAAGCATTACACACCTACTTCTTATTTTATTTGGCAGAGCTTACCTGATTATAGAGATATTAAAATATAAAACATATGCATCCTAGAATTAACAAAATACAGTACCTACTCATGGTCTCATCTTTTCCTATTATACATTCTTCTACTTACTGAACTTCTTGGTAATTTATTATAGATATGTTCCTCTGTTTATCATTTCATTTAGCATTTTGAATCATGTTGTTTTAAAAAACATTCAAGTTTATACTTTTATGAAGTAAAATCTATCAATCTTTTTCACTTTTTTTTGTCTTGTCCTATGATGTAATGTTTACCAGGATATTTTCCATTCTTACACTCTTAAAATTTTATATAAATTGCTTCTGGTATTTTTGTTATTTTACCTTTTAACTTTACATTTGTCTATAATTCGTTTCTCTATATGAAGTTTCAATTTTTATTTTTTCAAATAGTTATCTGTACATGCACCATTTATTAAATTAGCCTTCATTTTCCCACTGACCTGAAAGACTATCTTTATTATTTCTTCATTATGTCTACACAAATGTATCTACCTATAATTTAATGTTCTATCTCTATGTTCTGACATTAGTGTCACATTGTCTAAATTAGGATTGCTTTATAAAATGTTCTAACACTGTTTCTTTTTTTCTAATATTTTTCTCTTTTAAAAAATATATATTTTATTTATTTTTTTAAATTATTTCTTACTAACATCACAATAGAGGAGTGCATTACATTCTTAATTTTTTTGCATTGCAATTCTTAATACACCTTTATTTTAAGGACCCCCAAATCAGAATGTTTTATAATTCAAAAAAGAGTTAAATCAAAATTTAATGGGCAACACTTAAAATTTTATTTTTAATAATATGACTTATAGCCATAGCATCTTAGATTCAATAAATCATGGTGTATGAAAATGCTTATCTACCCTTCTTATCTTTTTCAATATTTTGGCTCTCCTTCTCTGTTTACTCTTTTGGATTAATATTGGACTCACTTTGTCAAAATATTTTGCAATTTAATGAGATTTGAGGTAAATTTCCTGATTGATTTAGGGAGAATTGTTATCTTTGAAATATTAAATATTTTTATCTGAATACATGGTTGTTTCTCCATTTATTAAATTCTTCTTTTACTACCACCAGTAAAGTCTCATAGATTTTTTTCAAGTAGCTTTTACACATTTCTCTCTCAAGTAATGAATATCAGTTTTAGTTTCTCGGGTATGTGTGCAGTTATGAGTGGAGTTTTTCTGTATTATATTGTGAGATGAATGTTACTATTTCATGACAAGCTACTGATCTTTATTTTTTGTGGCAACTTGAGTTTGTCCGGGGAACTTGGCGTCACATACATACACACTCACAAATAAATTGGGAAAAAGAAGGTTTTTATAATCATCTCCCTCCCCTCCAAAATGATAGATAACAGGAAAAGAAGATTAATAGAATGTACAAATGTTCATTTTAGTCATTAATTTGGATCATCATGCCAACCAACATTTTGGGGGACCTATATGTGAATCTATAAAGTGGATGGCTGGGTCCATTCAGGCTGGTAATAGCAAAATACCATAAACTGGGAAGTTAATAAACAAAAAGATTTGATTTCTTATGATTCTGGGGGCTGGGAGTTTCAGGCCAAGGCACCAGCAGGTCTGGTTTGGATTTGGTGAGGTTCTACTTCCTGGTTCATAGATAGGGTTTTCTCACTGTGTTCTTGCGTGGTAGGAGGGTCAAGGCAACTCTCTGGAATTTCATTTATAAGGGGATTAATCCATTCATGAAGGCTCAGTTCCATGTCCTAGTAACTCTCCAAAGCCCCTCCATTAATACCCTCACAATGGTGGTTAGGCTTTAGCGTAGGAACTTTGTGGGGACGCCAACATTCAGACGACAGAAGCAGAACGCAAGAATAACAGTAGCTAAGAAGCCTCATGTGGGTGCCTTCTTGGTACTGCAGGGCCCTGGGCCTGTCTCAGAACACAGAGGAGATCCTGCGGGCAACACTCTCAGGCTACACTTCTTTAGCCGTAATTAAAGTGATGATTTAAAGACCAAATTACTCTAAGATTTCTTACTGCCCTAACATTCTGGGGACTACTAATGGGTAATAAAATTGATGATAAAATTTATATCCTCTTTGGCCTGCCTGTTCTTAGTGAGTGAAAAGAAATGTTAAAAATGTAGGATCCAAGAGAAGGAGTCAGGAAAACAGGATGATTATACATTATGTAAGCTCAATACCCACCCCCAAATATCTGAAGATGCTGGACAAAGTGACATAGCAGAAAACTGTCTTCAGATGACAGGAACAATCATGTTTAATGTTAGCTTCTGCTTGACAGCTCTTTCTGCCCCAGAAAGATATATTATTATATCTATTATAATATTTAAAGGACATGGACATGGTATCCCACTGATTCTATATTGATGCCTCTAACCATTGCCTTATAAAAAACAGAATCAGAAAGCATATACAGCAGAGTAGAAGCATGACAGCAGGTTGTTTCTTCACTAAGTAACTTTTTATTGATCATGTATCTATTCAACACCAAGAACATACTAGACACTCTTTGAGCCTGCATGTGGATCAGATGTAGTCATTCCTCTCCAATTGGGTGACAGATTATGTAAGCAAACACTTGTGCAAAGGATTTAGGTCCCATGTTAAAAACATTAATTACACATCATGGGGACCCAAGACAGAGTTTAATTCTGCAAAGATACCCAGTAAAAGCATAGAATAGCTGAGCCTGCTTCCATTTTGAAAGGCAGAAAATGGAGAATGATATGCCCACATAGATTAGCAAGGGCAGAAGGCAAGGGGCATGACCTGGAGAGGCTGTAAGTCTAAGGCACTGGTTTGAGAGGGCAATATGTGACCCACAGAGGTGGGCACAGAAGAAAAATATTAGAGGCATATTTAATCCATGTTAAAATATTTTGGAAGGCTGTGTCAGGCTTTTGAGTACCAGAGAGCTATGGACAGATTTGTGTTTAACAAAGATCATTCTATGCATGAAACTTGGATAATTTAGGTAAGTATGAGAGTTGAGGCAAGGGACTGATCAGGAGAGAACTGCAAAAGTCTATGTGAGAATTCATCAGAACTGGCATAAAAAATATAAGAAGTAGACTGTTTATGAGATGGAAGATAAGTTCTCTGCATGGCATAACAAAATACTACAAAGTTGGCAGCTTAAAATGGTACTCACTTATTAGCTCACAATTCTGTAGGTCAGAAAACTGGGCTGGATAGGATGTGATCTCTGGAGAGGGTCATACAGCACTGAAATCCAAGTGTGAACCAGGGCTGCAGTTCTTATCTGGGACTGGGGATCCTTTTGCAATCTTATTCAAGTTGTTGGCAAAATTTATTTCCTTGCAGTCATAGAACTGAGGTCACAGTTGTCCTGCTAGCTGTCAGGTGGTGGCCACTCCTAGCTTTTGGGAGACATCCCTCTCCACCTACAATTCACTATAGGGATGCTAGTTATCTTCAAGGTAACTGGATTCCATCTCTCCAACTTCCCTTTCTGCATCCAGCCTGAATAAACTCTCTTCTTTTAAATGACTATGTGTTTACATTAGAACTACCCAGATAACTCCCTTTTCTTCAAATCAGCTATGCTGTATTACCTAACCTCATGATGGGAGTGAAATTCATTACATTCCCAGTTGAGGGGTTATGCATGGCATGGACATGGTAAGAAATCTTGGGTGTCATCTTAGAGTTCTACCAATCACTTATGGTACAAAATGACAACAATATCAAAAGCAACAACTATACTGGATACAAATCCAGTTCCTAACTGCATAAAAGGAAAAGGAAAAGACCAAGTAATTTTTGTGACTGGTTGGTATAGTTTATCAAGCCTGGGACTATGACAGGCCAGAGGATGGGGGGAAGCATAAAGTTCTACTTTGGACTTGTTGAGGTTGGTGTGTCTGTGAGCCAAATACATCCTGTGGTGCAAGAGACAGTGAATTAGGAATACTGAACAACTGGGAAAAAAATAAAAGATTTTTAGTCATTAGCAGACAGATGCCAGTCAAGACATGGAGCTGGATGAACTTGGCTTGTTTTAATTGTGCAATCTCCTCTGCACTCAAGTTCACAATTCCTCTGAGCAGATCTAGGCTTTTCAGTTTTATGTGCAGAATGTCTTCCATATAGGATGTATTCAATGCTGCTTTGGATGGATGGATTGTTGAGAGTACATGGGGAAAACATGCCAAGTGAAACACCAAGGCCAGGGACAAAATCCTGGGCCATGTTAGTGCTTACAGAATGAGCAAAAGATGAAGAATCCAAAGGGGCTCAGCAGGGTTAAGAGGAGGAAAATCAGGAAAGCCAGGTCCTCAAAAGATAGGAGAAGGGCCGCAGGAGGAAAACCTGATATATAAATTGCATTGAACATTTTATTAACAATTGCTTTCTGCCAATTAAGGTTATTTAATCCCCAATTCTACACAGTAGGTGCTTTTCTTATACAGAAGAGGAAACTAGGTCTCAGACAGATTTGCCCTGGATCAGAGCCTACACTCCTTAACAAAAAATGATACAGCTCTTCCCTTCTTTTCTCACTGTGCTGAAGAGAAATTCCTCCTAACTGGGAGAAACAGAAAACCCAGTAGAAGAGATAGCATTCGGTTCTTGATAGATTGGCAACAGAGACGGGGAAACGCAGTGGTTTTTCCCAGATTTAGCAAATAAAAACACATGTCTCAAATTAATTTTGGTCATCAGATGATGTTTTTGGTTTTGTTTTAATGTATGTTCCCATTCTATAGCATGCTCCAATTAGGCTAGAATCTTCACCCTCCTGTATGACTTTTTAATTTTTTTACTTCCTAGCTCATGGTATTCATCTTTATAAAACACTCTACCTTTCCCTTTTGCCAATCTTAATGTTATCCCTCAAAACTCACCCTCTATCCCTTGCCCAGCATTCCCACCCACAAAATGTCATTTAGAAAACCTACAAGGTCATAGCTGTCCTTGTTTCATTTCAAATCAGCCTTGCAAGTAAGCACTCTATGCATTATTACAACCCCTTGTGCACCTGAGAAAACTGAAGCTGAGATCCAAGTTCAACAGATCATCCATTCACATAACGAGGACTCTGGAGCCTTAAGGCAGCAACTTTTATTCTTTTTATGCTAATCCACACTGAGTTTAATTTCATCTTTCTATTTTTATTCTCAGCTCCTAGGTACCTCTCTCACTTCTTGATCTTTCATTTTGGCTCCTGATTTACACTTTCCTCTTATTGTTCAAAATGTGTTGTCCTGTCAGGTACAGTGGTGTACACCTGTAATCCTAGCTACTCAGGAGGCTGAGGCAGGAGGATCACAATTTTGAGACCAGCCTCTAAGCAACTTTGTGAGAACGTATCCCAATAAATAAATAAATAAATAAATAGATAAATAAATAAATAAAATAGATAAATAATAAATAGAGTTGGGAAGGTAGCTCAGTGGTAAAATTCCCTGAGTTCAATCTTTAGCACCATCTCCAATAAATATATGTATGTTTTATTTCTGCAAAAATTTATATTTTCCCAAGATAGGAATCTGCCATGTACAACTTTTGCACCTACATATCAAACATATCCAGATTGAACTGAAGAACTTTACCAAAAAAATCCTGCCAAATAGGTGTAGAAAAGTTATCAGGTCTGAACAGAACTCAAACTGTCAATGAGTTCTTGGCAAAGTGAGTTACCAACACTCATGATCATTATTACTTTTTTTTTTTTTTCATAGAATTCCCCAAATTGCCTGCTTCCAATGTGTGGCCAAAATAGTCTTCCCTAATATCTCTAGCTTTGAAGTACACATTCCAATCTACCACAGAATGTTGAGAGCCACAGCCGAAGGGGCCCCAGCAAACTTTCAGACTGCCAGCTGATGAGCTGAAGGGGCCCCAGCAAACTTTCAGACTGTCAGCTGATGATTGGCTCACAGCAGCCCCAGCAACATCTAGCTGATTGGCTCCTCTGCGGTGATGCTCATTGGGCTGTTTCCCTGCCCTTTCAGACCACGGAGCTGCTCATTGGGGGACTTTTTTGGCTCCGCCCATGCGACCCAGCCAATCGGCCTAAGAGCAGGAGGATTGTGGGAGGAAGACGAGGTTGGGGTGTGTGGCTTGTGGGAAGCCGGTGGTGGCAGTTGGGCTCTGAGGGTTTTTTCCTGAGGAGCTGTTTTGTTTATCTTGTGTGGTTCTAAAAATAAAGTTAGTTTCTTTTGACAAGTGGCTCCTGAATTGTGCCCAGCCAGACTGCAGCAACAGAAATGTCCAGAACAAATAGCCAGGGAATAGGCTAATTTTCTTTTTTATTTTATTTTTCAGTTGTAGATGGACACAATACCTTTATCTTATTTATTTATTTTTATATGGTGCTGAGGATCAAACCCAGCGCCTCATGCGTGCCAGGCAAGCGCTCCACCTCCGAGCTACAACCCCAGCCCCTAGGCTAATTTTCTTAATGGTAAGTCTTTCTCATATTGTTCATTCAAAGACTTAGGGTGACACCTGCAATATGCTAGGCTTGTTTTAGGCAGTTTTAGGAGATCAAAGATGAGAGAGTCATGTTCCTTCTGTTCAATGAATTTACAGCTATTCGAGATGATTCCACTTTATGCAGATACCAGAGTACAAAGCACAACAGATAAATGCTGCTGGAGTTGAGAGGTGAGAGACATATAACTGCAACTTAGAAGCAGAGAAAGTATAACTTAAATTTTTAACCTTGATTTTGCTCTAAAATTCACACAGCCCATCCTGATACATTAATTATGTGGATTGTAGCTTCAGAATAATTACTATGATTATCTGAAGAATTTTAAAAAGGACTAAATGCTAATGTGAAAAAATGACACACTCAACAAGAGGCATTAGAGGAAGCTGTTAAGTACGATGGGGAAGGTGAAGAGTTCCCACCCCCTCCTGTCTTAAGTTCCTTCACTCCAGTGGGAAACAGCACACATAGCACTCTCTCATTCCAGCCATTATTCTTTCCCTTATAGGCATCTTACAGAATGACTCTTTCCCTTTTTCCTCTTCCCTCTCCTCCTTATGTTACAGATATGTCTGTCTCTCCTGTTTTATTTATCCTCATATTCTTCAGTAACCACTCTTCTTAATTTATTTCTTGAAACTTCTTTCTTCCCACCAGCCAGGAAAATGTAATTGTAATTTGGCAATTGGTGTTCAATGAATGAATATTGGCTAGAATCCCTCAGTTACACAATAATATACCTTACATGGGTTTATCATTAAAGTGTCAGTTTTAGAGTTCTCATGTACAGAATGGTGACTATAGTTAATAATATTTACTATATACTTGAAATTTGCTAAGAGAGTAGATTTTCAGTGTTCTTACCACATGCACCAAAGTGGTAACTATGAGAGATGATGGAGATGTTAACTTGTTTGACCATACATTATATTAAAACCTCAATTTATATGTCAATTAATTTTTTAAAGGAGGGCCTATTGATTATTAAACTTTGTTAACATAGGGCTCAGAACTCAACATAACCCTATAATAAGACAAATAGCCACTGTCTCCTCCAGTTAGCAATCCCATTGAGATCCCTGACCTAACTCCTCAAAAAGCAATCCAGACTTTCCCCACCTGGCAGGCAGACTCATTCTCTGACCTTGCAACCCATGAGTGCTGGTGGCACAGAGAATAGCCATCCCACTGCCATAGTTCTTAATGCTCATGTCCTTAGTAATTGGATTATGTTAGAGGAGAGTTGCCAATTATTATAGAAAACAGACATTGTCCTATTTGGTTCTATTATAATCTATCACTATGTCAAATACCCTGAAGGAAGAGATGTCCTAACCAGCTCTGAACAGGTCGATTTAGACCCAGACATCCTCCAGCAGTTCTTGCAAGTATCTCCTCCCATTTATTGAGCCTCATTATTGCATTTGATAGGCCAGGGAACATTGCTCTAAACAGATTAGAACTATTAGCTCGCACATGAGTCTGTCCCAGGTGCCACCATGTATTAGATTGAAGCACTGTGTAACCCCAATAAAATTCGTAATGTAATAATGATTATAAGAACAGAAACAAGGGTCTCACAAATAATGATCCATTAAGATCCTGTTCTATTCTAAATGTTTGGTACTGAAGGCTCAGGGATTTAGGATTCTCAAATCCTTTAATTTTGGGAAACTCTACAAGTGGCAAGCCTTACTTCAATAGGCTATTTGATCACTACTTATTCCTGATGCCATTCCAAATTATGACTACAGCTCCTCCAGTCACCATGCCAATTACTGCTACACCCCAAAGCCCTCCTTTCACAGCCCCAGTAAATCTCAACCCCTTTCTTGCTCCCCTGTCCCTTGTCCCCATGAGAGATCCTGCAGTCACTGGACACACTGGTCATCCTCATTTATTTCATTGGTGGTATATTGATTTCCATATAATTCTCAATTTTTCACCACTCCCATTGATGCTGGATCCCAGCTCACCCAATTTCCTGTGAAACTTTTCAAATTTAAAGGGGAAAACTCTTAAAATGGGTGCCACTGGATTAGGATCAAGGAACACAAACATTTTGAGAATATATTGATGCTCAGACTTCACACATCACAATTAGAATCTCTCATGTTTCAGCTTGAGCCAAGGCCCCAATCTATGAAATAATTGACCAAATTGCTCACATTTCTCAAATAATTATTGATGGCCCCTACCTGCCATCACAAATTGCATTTACTTAATAATAATTAATATTTAGATAGGCCTATTCCTGAATAGCCCTTTCCAGAATTTTCCTGCCAACACCATTATCACAGATGTCACCAAAAAGTTGTTCTCTTTGTGTCCCCAGATATCACTGAACAGGGTACACACTTTACTGCTGATTCATTTCAGGAGGACTCTACTTACGACAATGTGTGGAACTCCCATTTTTCCTGTCATTCACAGGCATCAACCCTAATAGTCAAAATGGTTTACTCAGGGACATTCTCTTAAAATTACAAAATGGGCAACTTTTCCCCAAATGGGTTGCTTTGCTCACTGCCTTGGTTAACCTGAAACTTTGACTTTTAGTTCCTAAGACACCCTACCAAAATGTAAAAAGAGCTCTTCTCCCATCTACTTATCATCACAAAAGAGAGCAGTTTTTAATCTATATAGTAATCTAGAACATCCAAGTAGAAGCCCCTTCCCACTTACTTACACCTGCATTCTGCCACCCCCATTTCAATCCTAGCACAATGCACAATGGATTGGCTTCTGGATCAATGGTGGATAACAGAATGGAATCCACTAAAAATTGGGTTGCTTTGTTCCCAAACAGGTAATTCTATGTGCTCAAAAGTGTTTTGCCAATATTTTCTGTCCTTTTCTGATATGAGGTTTTGGAAGTCCCTCTTTGTAGGGGATGAAAATCTTGGTGCCTTGTCTCACACCTATAACTGGGTGGATCTTCCAGGGAGCAAAAGAAGATTTAAAATTAGTTTCCAATGAATTTCCTGAGTAGGATTCCTCTGGCTTCACCTCATTATGATTATATGGAATTGGGGACTACTGCAGGATTCAGGAGGAGGAGGCCCATGACTATCATCATAATAAACAGGTATCCCCAGCAGGTTAAGGCCTACATGTCAAAAACTTAAAAAAAAAAAAAATTACTACAGAACATTCTGGCTTGGCCTGACTCTGCCTCGTTTTGCTAAAAGCAAGTTCTGGGATTCTACCACTCTCAGCTCAATGTCAAATACCATGGGATCCTTTGTACATACACTGTCACCCCATTTGTTTGAAGCAGTCAATCCACAGAGTTCCCATAAGATGTTATTCCAGGGTAATTAAAGTTTCCATATCCTTATCTCCTCGTGCCTAGACATTAATAACCATGATTTAACCAGCACCTCTTGTATATGTGTATTGAAATATCACACCCATAGAATGTGTTAATAATTATTTTTTAATGTTTAAGGAGCTATAAATGTTACCCTGATTGAATCAATACACGTTGTATGCATGTATCAAATCATAACACTGTACCCAAACACTTATATAACCAAAATAAATTTTTAAAATAATAAGCCAATACTTTGGTAGTGGTGTGAAAAATAAGAGTAATGACAAGATAGTCTACATAAATATCCATCATAAAAATTAAGGAGAAAGAAATAATTAGATTAAGGTAGTAACAGAGATGATGAAAAAGAAGAAATGAATCTGAGAAAATTTATATCGTAGAATAAAAAAGTTCAAAATTTATTGAAGTAGAGAAGGGAAAGAAAGGAGGGGCATCGGAGCCTGTGACATTTGGATGAAGATAACAATAATCAAGATTCATAGCAGAGGGGCTGGGATTGTGGCTCAGTGGTAGAGTGCTTGCCATGCATGTGTGAGGCACTGGGTTTGATCCTCAGCACCACATAAAAATAAATAAATAAAATAAAGGCATTGTGTCCATTTATAATGAAAAATATTTTTTTAAAAGATTCATAGCAGAGGAAGAAAGTGAGTCTCCTTTTGGAAATAATGATTACATTAAAAGGAGGAATAAACTATCATGTTAATATTTTTAGAAACAAAAACATTTATTATTTTCTTCTAAATAAAACAACTTTTCAAAGCACTCCCTATACACTCATAGGAATAGTTACTGCATAATTCCTAGAGACAAAGCTATACTTATCTTCAGTCAAATTTAAAATAATTCCTCAAGTATAATTCTTTACTTCAAGGTCTTAGGGCTTATCTAGGGCTCATATCAGGAATCTTTCACTCTAACCTCACTAGGGACCTCACAGGTACTATCCAAAAGTCAATAGCAGTTAACTGCAAATACAATGACAGTCATCTCCAGAATGATGACCTCAACTAATAGACTAAGGCATCCCAGATGATGACCTCAGCTCAGGAGACCAAGGCATCCCAAATGGTAACTTCAGCATACCCCAAACTCCCAGCAACAATACTGGGAATCCAAGATGTTGACTCAATTCCAAGCTGAAACTTGCCACATAAGATTCTGCTACCTGATCCTCTCACTTCTCTCATATCTAACCATGATTCTAGCACTCTGTATCCCCTATAACTTCTCAATTTCACATTCTTCTCTCTTGCCTCCTGGTTTGCTACCTAAGTTTTATTCTATTCCGGCTCTTTACTTTCTGCTTTCAACCTAGCTTATGGCAATATCACTATGGCTATTAATATTGCTTAATTACAGATCCTATCCACCCTGCTCATATAAGTCTCTGTGACTCCATACTGTCTCCTTCACAATGTGAGAATATATTGTAAGAAGCTATGGGGCTGGGGTTGTGGCTCAGCAGTAAAGCACTTGCCTCACACATGTGAGGTACTGGGTTCGATCCTTGGTACTAAATGAAAATAAATAAACTATATATATATAGTCAATATATATATATATATATATATATATATAGAGAGAGAGAGAGAGAGAGAGAGAGAGAGAGAGAGAGCGCTAATGCCAATACCCTTCACCCTGTTTAGATTTGTGCTAAGCTGCTCTTTCCATCTTCATAGTGTTTCCTCTTGGTGTAAATAAGCATCCTTCAAATTAACTTACCTAGTTCCACTAGTCTGATCCCTAAATTGGACAACTAGTCTAAAACTGGAATTGGGATCCCCATGCATGCCAACATAGCCACAACATCACCTGCCATGTGAATCAGTTGGAATCTGGTACCATAATTTTCCCTATATCTGCCCTCATATTATACCCCACCATGACTGCTCCAACCACATCAGCTCTGATTTCCCATCTTCGGAATGCTCTTCCTTCACTTTCCACTATTCCTGGCTACTAACTCCACTCCTTATTTTCCTCAACCTGATGGACAGTATCTATTAAACAGTAAGAGAGTATGTCACCTGAGAGGTAAACTTCCAGTGATGCTGGGCCTCCTATGAGGTGCCCAAGCCTGAAAGACTACTTGGATGACAAATTTCCTCCCATTTGGAGGTCTGTGATATTCATTATAACTACCTGTTATCCTTTCCAGTCACCTGCTGTCCCTAGTGATTTTCCCCAGTTCTCTTTTGACCTCCCTGGGGCTCTCATTGCCCTTTGCTTCGTGGGCCCCTTCCCCTTCCCCACTTCTCCTACCAATCAATATTCCATACACTGATATCTTCTATTTTTCTCTCTCCCCATTGGAACTCATGTGGCCCTCACATTGTTCATTTGGTCGAAATTTGCCTACCATAAACTACACCTCTGTGACTGTAGGGCTTTTGGTTCTTCTGTGGCACTGCTCAACTCTCTTGTCACATCAAACAGCCCAAGACTTAGATGAATGAGGGAGAAAGCTCCCTGGTTCCTAGGTACCTGATAACAGGTTGACATTAGGCAACTTTAGATGACATTTTGGCATCTCAGAGTTTATGCCTTGATGGAATCCTCTCTCTGCACACAAGAACACAGGAATAATCTCCAGAATAGTTCAAAAGATGAGACAACAAAACAAAATAGTTCAGGACATTCCCTGTACTCCACAGATTTCCTCTTGGGGCTTCTCCATTCACCTGTGGTAAGATGATAATGATGATGATGATGGTGATGAGGATGAGGATTTTTTGTGGGGATGGCTTTGTAAGTGTGGTCTCTTTTAAGTACAAGTACAGCAAATTTAGGAGGTTTCATGCTAATCCAAATATCATGGGTGAATTTGTGACCACAAGAGTTAGAAATAAGGAAAGAAATCCAGACGCATTGCTTGACATTTGCTTTAGTGCCAGTACTCTAAGTCTCATCTCCCACTCTGTGTCTGTCAACTGATGTACACACTCTCACTCCTGCCCTTTAGCTCATATGCTAGTCTATGACCTCTTTAATCCTCAGGACTATGGTTCTTTTGCTAGCAGTAGGATTTCTCCTTTATAAAAGGCTCTTGTTTTCAGTGGCTCTTTCCTTTGGCCCTTCTCTGGGACATCCATTCCCCCTTACCACTTGCTTTGGGATCTCTCTAGGAACATCAAAAACTTTTCTTTGATTGCTCCAAGGTACTGCAGCTAATGTGTTTTAACATCCAAAACTAATGTTGGGATGAGGCTTTGCTATGTTAGAATGGAGTTGCGCGCGCACGCGCGCGCACACACACACACAAATATATATATATATAAGTATACATACACACACAGTTGTTTTACTGATGAGGAAATTAAGGAACTCTGAAGCCATTCTGGGTGATTAGACCTTACCTGAAAGTTACCTGTAATGTGACCGTTCCTCTTGGGAGCAAAATTTGTTTATGATAAATCTAAGTCTGAAAATCTTTGGTGTATGATGGGATACCAAACAAAACATTTCTCTGTCAATGACATCTTAGAACAGTGGCAAGATTAACAAGGGAAGCTTTTAAAAGGGAAGTGGGGTGGGTTGGGCTGGAGTTTGTGTTTAGCCCTGCAGCTCTGATGGCCTCCCAGAAGGTCGTTCTGACCCCTAATCACTGTGGGTCTAAATTCTTGTGATCAGTTTGTATGACCTATGCCTCATGGAGAAAATGCTTCCACTTTCTCACTCCTTGCCAAATGGTTTCTTGAATAACCAAGTACATAATAAAACAGCACTTGTCAGAAAACTCAGGCCATGACAACACCCTGGAATTCAGGGGAAGCATAGAAGAAGGACCACACTGCTTAATCTTTGCTACTGCAAAGTTCTCTAAAATGCATCAGTGTGCTTTCCTGCACACAGGTCAGTATGGTAAATATGATTGATGGTCTCTTAGTACTGTCACGGTACTAAGTAGCCCCATTACTCATTTCTGTTTCATTTTTGATGTTAGAGGACCTTGGGATAATGAAGTAGTATGTATGGACTCCAGCAAATACCGTGAAATGGTAAAATAATGATGAAACTCCTGTCCTGAGCATGTAAGTATTTCTGACAAATTACAAGCATTATCTCTCTTTTTCTCTCTCCCTCTCTTTTTAAAATGGGTTTAGTAACTTATCAATTATTAAATTTGTTGACTTATTAAAAATGTAACCTTCAGTTCTATAATGGCAAGGGTTTATTTATTTTATTTTTATTTGTGATTGCAATTATACATAATAATTAGGTTCGCTGTTATATTCGTACGTGCACATAACATAATTTGATCAATCTTATTCCTAATTACCTTCCCTTCACTCCCTTCCTCCTATTCCTGATTTGCTTGCTCTACTCTACTGATCTCCCTTCTATTATTATTTTAATTAGTGCACTATAATTATGTGTGTGTGTGTGCAGAATTCATTATCCATACATTATCTCTCAAAACCTTATAATGACTCCAAAGTAACCACTATCGTCATTCCCCAGTTTGCAGAAAAGGAAAGTGGGGGTCAGTTTCAAGGTTATTTTGCTAGCAAAAGCTGGTTTTCAAGTGCATTTCACACTCCAAGTCCTAAATTATAAGCAATTTCTTTCTTTTCTTTCATGTCTCCAAGAGGCAAAATTGTTCCCTCTTCCCCCAACTACGTCCATGTCTTCATCTCCAGCACCTGGGAATATGTTTATTTAAAATGTAAGAGATGTTGCAGATGTGATGAAGGTAAAAATCTTGTGATGGAGAGATTATTTTTAGGATTCTCTGGTGGGTTTAATGTCATCACAAGGGTACAAAGAAGGAGATAGGAGAGATGGAGTTAAAGAAAGAAATGTGACAATGCGGGTAGAGACTGGACTAATAGAGATGGCAGCCAAGGAAGGTGCGCAGTCACCAGAGGCTGAAAAGTCGAAGAATAGATTGTCCCCTAGGACCTTCAGAAGGAACACAGGCCTGCTGATACCTGGTCAGAGGTACTGTGGTTGAGAAATATGTATGCCTTCTTTACTCTTTCTTTCTACAGCAACATGGGAAACCATGTGTTAATAGTGGCAGACCATATAGCAGAAGAGGTCTTGCTCCATTTCTGCTATTGTAATCTTTTATGAACAAGAAATAAACTTCCATTGTATAATTTGAAACTTGGAGATTTATCTGTTATAGCAGCTGGTGTTAACCTCCACCAAACTCTATGAAGTACAGCCTTATGAAGTATTTCTTGTGTTTGTTGGTAGTGAAACTAGGGCTCAGAGTGATGAAATAATTTGACCAACTTTATAAATTTAAAAGTGACAAAGGTAGAATTCTGACTCCAAAGACCATTGTATTTCTGTGATACGACACAACATTATTTATAAAACTACTGCTCAATTGTCTGTTGAACAAGTCCATTTTTTAAAAAAGTCTCTGAATCATAGATATTAATCCTGGAAGGCACTCAACAGGTTATTTTCCCTAAATCTCTTTAGTACTTCAAAGATTTTTTAAAAAAAGGGGGGAAGCCCCAAAATACCAGATAGCTTGCCCATGCGGTGGGATATAGCCAGGATAGAATGAAGCTCCTTTTCCATTAACCAATTGCTTTTTTTTTTTAAGTTGTTGTTCCAATTGCTATTTTAATTAAACTGCTTTAAAAGGTGATGTCGTAACATGCATATACATATCATTAAATGATATATCTCATTTTGTCTTAAACTTGAATTCTTTAAGTTAATTTATTTATGTATTCTAATTAGATATATGTGACAGCAGAATGCATTTTGATTCACTGTACACAATTGCAGCACAACTTTTCATTTCTCTGGTCGTACACGATGTAGCATTGTACCATATGTATAGTTATATAGGTACTTAGGGTCCAACTGTTCTTATGTGTGACTTTGCTTTTCATAAATTGTTTTCAAATATTTTGGTATAATATTATTCATGACCATCAAGGTAGAATTTTCTATTTAGAATGAAAAGTGACAAAAGCTAAACTGTATTTAGAAAAACTTACACATTGAAAAATATATCTACCAACTGTATGTAGATATGCCATATATATGCACATAAATATGCACACATATATATATGCACATATATATATAATGTATTCCTTATTCTATTCTTTGTCTCTTATTCTATTAAGACTGAAATATCTTCATGTTATAAAAATAAAAGTGGCAAAAATCCTGAACAGATGGAGAATTAAAAGAATGAACTGAGGATTCCACATCTTGGCAAGTCTGGAAACACACTCCACTACAGTAAACATGTTTTTAGGAAACAAATAATGGCAACCCACATGTCTATGTCTCACCAGATTCTCTAGTTTGGCTCACTTATTCTCTGAGTACAGCTGGACTTCTTTTCAAGAAACAGATAATTCCCACACTTTGAAGCCTAGAGATGAATTTCAGAATTGAATTCCAGAGAACCGGGTAAACCTTTAGAACTACCCTTAGGATTTTACACGTGGGTGAGATTTTCTAGTTTCTTAGTTTTACATGGAAATTCTAGTACGGAACACTTTCTCTCCATACCTGTTATTTTTAAAATGATGACAGCTGTGAAATGGAGGTCTGAAATTCTGAACAATGTGCTGGGAGTGTCTGACAGATTCACCATCCTTGTGAATCTCCATGATAAATTCTGATTTCAACTCAGTGTCTCAGCTCAAGGAGTATTAAAACTGGAATGGAACTTGAGTGCCTAGAACGAAGAGTCTCTCCAATTTCCATTACCTGGGAATTGTCCTCGAGCGCCAATTGCATATTAGCGGTGTTATTCATTTCTCAATGGTTTTTCTGAAAACTGATTTTAAGTTGATTCACTTTAAAAAATTAAGTGCTTTTTTGAAGCGTCATCTACATACTATAAAATTTGCTTATTTTAGCATAAATTCAATGATTTTTAGGGAATTTGCTGAGTTATTCAATTATATTCAAAGTTGGATTTTAAAACATTTCCGTTATGCCTTTAAGATCCCTCCCTCATAGCCAGGTGTGGTGGTGCACACCTGTAATCCCAGCAGTTTGGGAGGCTGAGGCAGGAGGATCACAAGTTCAAAGCCAGCCTCAGCAACTTAGCAAGTCCCTAAGCAGCTTAGCAAGACCTTTTTTCAAAATAAAAAAGAATAAAGAACGGGCTGGGGTTGATGCTCAGTGGTTACGTACCCCTGGGTTAAATTCCTGGGAAGGAAGGAAGGAAGGAAGGAAGGAAGGAAGGAAAGAAGAAAAAGGAAAAACAATCTCTTCCTCATGCCCATTTTCACATTCAGTTCCCATTTTCAACCCCAGACAATAATATATTACCTATTGTTATGGCTTTGTTTTTTCAGTACATTTAACATAAATGGAATAATTCAATATGCATAATCTTCTGTGTCTGACTTCTTATATTCCCTTAGAGATATCCACCAATCTTTTCATCCAAAAGTTGGGCTCTGGTCAATCCTGGGATGCTTGAAGGCAACTCACAGGTGAGTCTTCCTTACATGGTACTTGAATGTAGTTACACTGGTCCTTCTACTTGGCACAGGGGAAGAAACCCTGATCCTTCTTTAGGTTCACTTGCAGAAACCTTGATACAATGAGTTTTAACTTCTTTTACGAAGTCAAATTCAACTCTCTTCTCAGCAAGATGACCTTTGGAGTGAGACCAACTTAAAGGAGTATACACTGAAAGCTATAATATTGATTAAAGGAACAACAGAAGTCACAAATAAACAAATCTTTCATGGTTACAGGTTAGAATAATTACCCCCACCACAGTTGGTATTAGAGACTTAATCAATGCAAGTTTATGACCTATACTTAACGAGAAGTCTTCACTTGAAGAGAATAATTGTGTTCTCAAACTCCCATTTCAAATGGGGTTCAACCCATTCTCTATACCTACTATGGCATAGGGTAAGCACACCTTGAACCAATCAAGGTTAGCTAGGATTTTTTCAACATATGTAAATCAATAAAAATGATACCTTACATTAAAATAATGAAGAGTAAAATAATCATATGATCATCTCAAAAATCTTGGTAAAATTCAACATCCTTTGATGAGATAAACTCTTGACAAACTTGGCATAGAAGGAATGTGTTTCAACATAATAAAGGCTAATACATGACTAGCCCACAGCTAACATAATAATTAGCAATGAAAACCTGAAAGCTCTTAGAATGGGAACAAGACAAGTATATTCATTCTCACCACTGCTACTTAACATAATACCAGAAATCTTAGAGCAATTAGGCAGGAAAAAGCAATATAAATAATCCAAATCAAAAAGGAAGAAATTAAATTATCTGTTTGTAGATGACATAAGTATATAAAGAAGACCCTAAAGATTTCATCAAGAATTGTTAGTACATAGAATTAATAAATGCAATAAAGTTGCAGAATATAAAATTAATCTTCCAAAATTAGTTGTGTCTCAATATACTAAGAATGAGCTACATAAATAAAAAATTAAAAAAATCAATTCCATTTACAATATAATTAAATGCATAATATATTTATGAATTCATTTAATGGAAGAGTTGAAAACTCTATACACTGAAAACTATAATATTGATTAAAGGAACAACAGAAGTGACAAATAAACAAATCTTTCATGATTACAGGTTAGAATAATCTTAAATTATTAAAATAGCCATTCTACCCAAAGCAATCTACAGATTCAATGTGATATTTATCAAAATTCCAATCGCATTTTCCACAGAAATAAAAAAAAGGCAATCCTGAAATTTGTATGGAACCACAAAAGCAAAAACAAAACAAAAACCCCGAGTAGCTATAAAGTAGTCTTGAGAAAGAACTAATCTGGAAGCATCACACAGCATGATTTCAAACTCAACTACAAAACTATAATAATCAAAAAAAGTATGATAATAATTAGACCAATGGAACAGAATACAGAGTCCCAAAATAAACCCTGTACATATAGTCGACTGATCTTTGACATGGGCACTAAGAATATACAATGGAGGAAAGGAAAAACTTTTCAATAAATGATCCTGGAAATATTTGGATATCCACATTCAAAAGAATGAAATTAAACTCTAGCTTACGATAATTATAAAACTTAACTAAAAATGAATTGAAGACTTTGAATGTCAGATCTAAAACGGTAAGATTTTCAGAAGAAAACATGGGGAGAAACATCTTGACGTTTCGTTGGTCCTGACTTATCATTTTATGGATATGACATCAAAACCACAGGCGACTAAGCTCAAAGCAAACAAGTTGGATGACATCAAAGAGTTTCTGCACAGCAAGGGAAACAATCACAAAATAACACACAAATAGAATATTAGTCAGTCATAAAAAAAGAAGGAAGTACTGACATTTGTGTCTACATACATGGGCCTGGAGAACATTATGCTAAGTGAAGCAAACTCATACAGAAAGACAAAGCTGTATGATATCACTTATTTGTGAGAAGAATTTTTTTTTTTAAATCTAACTCAAAAGCAGAGAGTAGCAGATTACCAGAGTCTGGGAGATGTGGGAAATGGGGAGATCTTGGTCAGAGGCTACAGACTTTCATTTAAAAGATGAACACGTTCTGTGTATCTAATGTATATCATGAATGGTGATAGGTATGCTAATTTAATTATGTTAATCATTACACAATATATCAAATCATCACATTGTACACCCTAAATGTATACAATTTTATCAATTTTTTTTTAGACATACAGATGAAGATTTATTTAGGAAAGCAGAGTTATATTCAAGGGAGCGTATGGGCCATCTCCAGAGGGAGAGACAGCACCCCCTGAGATGAGATATTAATATTTATATCAGGATGGTTGCTAGAGACTAGACTGGAGGTGGAGCCAGGGCAGAATTAAACAATTTCATGCCAGTTGTGCTTGTTAATTGCCCTTATGTTCCATTTTGCAATTATATATTTTTAAATAAATAAAATGTGATCACAAGAAAATTGTTTTTTAATGGCTAATGAAGAATGATCGATTCTTTCTGTGTCTGGGCTGGGCCAAAATCCCCATCTGGTCAGTGAGACACAGACGATGCCTCTTCTGGGAAAACTCTCCTATGGATTCTTTGAAATTTCAGCTTTCTAACTGTGCTTTCCCTGGGAATAAAAAACTGATT